>NC_053395.1:106192753-106454270 GCF_905171765.1 Bufo bufo | reverse complement strand
AACGAGTGAAACGTTTTCAAGAAATCTACAGTAAGTCCTGTTGCCTTGATTTATTCTTTACAGATATACCATGACCTTGATAAATGAGAACCTTCACAGACTTAAAAAAAACTACCCAGTTTATTATTATAGACTATGTATCAGATGGCTGAGGTGACTTTCAGGCACAGAGGACGGCCATCCAGTATGTTCTTTCCCCAGGGACCGCACCTTCTCTAAGGTGCTAAGTGGACCCCCATAATAAGTCATCTTGCAGTACTTTTCTGCTGCATGCCTACTGTTCAAGGCAATGTTTTACTCGTAGGCCCTAGACACCCTAGTCTGACACTGGCTGGAGGATAGTGCTGCTGCAGGGAGCACTCACTGCAATACACAGCCTACTGCAGTTAGTGACAGTAAGAGGCTATGTAGTGCATGCAGGGGCAGACTTGGCATTCTGGTTCTGGGGAACCAAGCAGTTATTTAACACTCTGCCCCCATCCCCCCTCACTGTGCCACCACTCTGCTCCACCTTCCCCATCAGTGTGCCACCACTCTGCCCTACCTTTCCCCTCACTGTGCCACCACTCTGCTCCACCTTCCCCATCAGTGTGCCACCACTCTGCCCTACCTTTCCCCTCACTGTGCCACCACTCTTCCCCCTCAGTGTGCTAACACTCTGCCCCACCTTCCCCCTCAGTGTGCTATCACTCTGCCCTCACTTCCTCAGTGGGCCAGCACTCTGCCCTCACTTCTTCCAAACCTCTTTTGCAGCTGCTGGCTCACATTCAGTCAGTCACTAGAGTTTTTTTTTTTTCAGTGACCCATTTGTGAATCTGATGGTGGAGCAGACGAACCTGTTCGCCCAACAGTTCGTTGTTCAGCACCCGGGCTCCTTTTTGGCGGTGGTTAGACGCCGGTCAGTGCAGCCGAGATGAGGACATTTTGGGGCCTCGTGCTGCACATGGGTCTAGTGCAAAAACCCAGTGTCGGGCAATACTGGAGTGGGGACGTCCTCTACCAGACCCCACTCTACAGTAGTATGGCCATGACACGCCCCCGGTTTGAGGCCATCCGGAAATGTCTGCATTATTCAGATAATGCAGCATGTCCCCCCCCGAGGTGATCCTGCCCATGACCGTCTGTATAAGATGCGGCCAGTCATCGATCACTTCGGAGCCAAATTTGCGCAGGCCTACGTACTTAGAAGGGAGGTCGCGGTTGATGAGTCTCTCGTTGCGTTCAAGGAGAGACTCAGTTTCCGCCAATACATTCCCACTAAGCGGGCGAGGTATGGGGTGAAAATGTACAAAATTTGTGAGAGTACCTCAGGGTACACTTCCAAATTTCATGTGTACGAGGGGCGAGATTCCCGTATTCAACCCCCAGAATGTCCCCCGACTCTGGGTGTTAGCGGGAAACTCGTGTGGGACCTTATGCACCCACTGCTAGATAAGGGTTACCACTTGTACGTGGATAACTTTTATACTAGCATTCCCTTGTTCAGGTCCCTTGCCGCCAGATCCACGTCCGCTTGTGGGACCATGCGGAAAAATCAGCGCGGCCTCCCTGCCCACCCCCTCCAGGTACCTATCCCCAGGGGTGAGACCCGTGCCCTTACCAGTGGAAACCTGTTGCTGGTCAGGTATAAGGACAAGAGGGATGTCCTTATACTGTCCACAATCCACGGTAACAGCATTACCCCTGTCCCTGTGCGAGGAACCGCGGCAACGGTCCTCAAGCCCAATTGTATCGTCGACTACAATCGGTATATGGGAGGAGTTGATCTCTCTGATCAAGTCCTCAAGCCATATAATGCCATGCGCAAAACCCGGGCATGGTACAAAAAAGTTGCGGTCTACTTGGTACAGGTTGCCTTGTACAACGCTTTTGTACTATCCCGAAGCGCTGGCAGCACAGGGACATTCCTCCAATTCTATGAGGCAATCCTCAAGGACCTGATTTTTTCAGACCGGGAAAGAGCAGGCCGGAGTACCTCGGGAATTGGAGGCGCCCGGATCGTCCCTGGCCAACATTTTCCATGTGTGGTCCCCCATACTGGAAAGAAGGGACGAACCCAAAAAAGATGCAGAGTGTGTCACAAGAGGGGGATACGGAAGGACACCACCACTCAATGTGACACTTGCCCCGATCATCAGGGCCTCTGCGTTATCGATTGCTTCAGTGAATATCACACTTCCATGGAGTACTAAATTTTTATAATCCCCAACAGTACCCTAGAGAACATAAAAAAACTATGGCTCTCAGACTTTGGAGACACGGAAACAATTTTTTTTTTTCAAAAAATATTAGTTTTAGTGCAGGCATCCTCAAACTGCGGCCCTCCTGATGTTGTAAAACTATAAC
This sequence comes from Bufo bufo, assembly GCF_905171765.1. Lineage (NCBI taxonomy): Eukaryota > Metazoa > Chordata > Amphibia > Anura > Bufonidae > Bufo > Bufo bufo. The sequence continues at coordinate 106,451,924 of NC_053395.1, read as the reverse complement.
TACCAGCATGCCCAGACAACCTACAGCTATCAGCAGGGCACGGTGGGAATTTTAGTTTTACAACATCTGGAGGTCTGCAGTTTGAGGATGCCTGCTTAGTGTCTCCAAAGTCTGAGAGCCATACATATTGGGCATCACCGCGTCCGTAAACATCTTCTCTATAAAAAATACCCCATAAACTAGCCCCTCGATAAACGCGAAAAAAATAAAATCAAATAAAAACTGTCAAAAAAAGCAATTTTTATTGTCACCTTGGATCCCAAAAAGTGTAATAACAAACCATTAAAAAGTCATATGCACCCCCAAATAGTGCCAATCAAACTGCCATCTCATCTCGCAAAAAATGAGCCCCTACATTAAATAGTCTCCCAACAAAAAAAAAAAAAAACACTGTAGCTCCCAGACTATGGAGATACTAAAATATATTTTTTTTGTTCCTCAAATGATAATATAGTGTAAAATCCCCTCCCGGATGAACAGCGTTAGAAAATATATATATATTTTTTTAACGCTGTTCATCCGGGAGGGGGTTGGGTTAAATGTTATTTTTATAGGGCAGATTTTTACGGATGCGGAGATACCTAATATGTCTACTTTTTTAAATTTATTTAGATTTTACACTATATCATCATTTGAGGAACAAAAAAAAATATTTTAGTATCTCCATAGCCTGGGAGCTTTTTTTTTTGTAGGGGCTCATTTTTTGTGGGATGAGATGGCGGTTTTATTGGCACTAATTGGGGGTGCATATGACATTTTGATCGCTCGCTATTACACTTTTTGTGATGTTAGGTGACAGAAAATGGCTTTTTTTTTGTCATCTAACATCACAAAAAGTGTAATAGCGAGCGATCAAAATGTCATATGCACACCCAATTAGTGCCAATAAAACCGCCATCTCATCCCGCAAAAAATTTGCCCCTACAAAAAAAACTAAGTCGCCCAACAAAAAAAAAGCTCCCAGAATGAGAGCTATGGAGATACTAAAATATTTTTTTTTTGTTCTTAAAATGATAATATAGTGTAAAATATAAATACATTTTAAAATGTAGACATAATAGGTATCGCCGCGTCCGTAAGAATCTTCCCTATAAAAATAACATTTGACCAAACCCCTCGGATGAACAGTGTTAAAAATATAAAATAAAAACGGTGCCAAAACATTTCCATTTGAAATCTTTTTTCCGGTAATAAAGCAAGGGTTAACAGACAAACAAAACTAAATATTTATTGCCCAGATTCTGTAGTTTGCAGAAACAGCCCATATGTGGTCGTAAATGGCTATATAGCCACACGGCAGGGCATAGAACGAAGGGAATGCCATATGGTTTCTGGAAGGCAGATTTTGATGGACTGATGTAGCCTAGCCTAGATTAGAAACTCCAAAAAAGTGACCCCATCTAAGAAACTACACCCCTCAAGGTATTCAAAAGCTACTTTACAAACTTTGGTAACCCTTTAGGTGTTCCACAAAACTAAGGCTACTTTCACACCTGCGTTCGGGTGTCCGCTCGTGAGCTCCGTTTGAAGGGGCTCACAAGCGGGCCGAACGCATCCGTCCAGCCCTAATGCATTCTGAGTGGACGCGGATCCGCTCAGAATGCATCAGTCTGGCGGCGTTCAGCCTCCGCTCCGCTCTGCAAGCGGACCCCTGAACGCTGCTTGCAGCGTTCGGGTGACCGCCTGGCCGTGCGGAGGCAAGCGGATCCATCCAGACTTACAATGTAAGTCAATGGGGACGGATCCGTTTGAAGATGACACAATATGGCTCAATCTTCAAACGGATCCGTCCCCCATTGACTTTCAATGTAAAGTCTGGACGGATCCGTTCAGGCTACTTTCACACTTAAAATTGTTTCTAAGTTATAATGCAGACGGATCCGTTCTGAACGGATACAAACGTCTGCATTATAGGAGCGGATCCGTCTGAGCAGACATCAGATGGACCCGCTCTGAACGGCAGTGTGAAAGTAGCCTAAATAGCGAATGTAGAAACAAAAAAGTGTAATATAGAGCAACCAAAAAATCATATTTACCCTAAAATAGTCCCAAAACAACAAACACCTTATCCCGTAGTTTCCTAGATGGGGTCACTTTTATGGAGTTTCTACTCTAGGGGTGCAACGGGGGGCTTGAAAGGGTACATGGTGTAAATAAACCAGTACAGCAAAATCTGCCTTCCAAAACCCATATGGCGTTCCCCTCCTTCTATGTCCTCCCGTTTAACCAAACAGTAGTTTAGGACCACATATGGGGTGTTTTTGCAAACTACAGAATGAGGGCAACCCATATTGAGTTTTTTTTGGCAGTTAACCCTTGCTTTGTTCCTGGAAAAAATGGATTATATTGGAAAATTTTCCCCCAAAAAAAATCGAAATTCTTAAATTTTATGTCCATTTGCCATGAAGTCTTGTGGAAGACCTAAAGGGTTAACAAGGTTTGTAAAATCAGTTTTGAATACCTTGAGGGGTGTAGTTTCTAGAATTGGGTTATTTTTGGGTGGTTTCTATTACGTAAGTTTCACAAAGTGACTTCAGACCTGGAATTGTCCATAAAAAGTGGGATTTGGAAAATTTCGGAAAAATTTCAAACTTTGCTTCTAAACTTCTAAGCTATGTAACATCCCCAAAAAATAAAATTACATTCCCCATATGTCTACTTCATGTTTGTATCATTTTGGGAATGATTACTATGAATTACAGAAGTAGAGAAACTGAAACTTTGAAATTTGCAACTTTTTCCAAATTTTTGGCAAATTTGGTATTTTTTTATGCAAAAGAATTTACTTTTTGACCCAATTTTAGCAGTGTCATGAGGTACAATATGTGACGAAAAAACAATCTCAGAATGGTCAAAGCGTTTTAAAGTTATCAGCACTTAAAGTGACACTGGTCAGATTTGCAAAAAATGGCCAAGTCCTTAAGGTGAAATAGGGCTGAGTCCTTAAGGGGTTAAGGGAGGAGAGCCCGGAAGATTTTTTAAACTGAAGGACTGCAAAAGATAAAAACTTTCGCCAGGTTCTGGCATAAATAGTCATAGTTATTCTTTTTCTGCTATCTAAAAGGGTGTTGTTTAGGTTGACAGAAAATCCCTTACTCCTTAACTGCCTTTCAAGTTCCACACCGTCAGGTGGAGGTTGTCCACCTGCGGTTGGAAAATCGGACCCTAAAAAAGAAGATCCTGAGTTGCCGGGAGCACCAAGGATCTGCAATCGAAAGCTTTCTCAGCCATGTAAACCATGGTCTCCTCAGCCAACATGGGGCGATTAGAATTACCCTTGCCTGGTCTTCCCTTATTTTCCTCAGCACTCGGGGAATCAGAGGGAAAGGAGGGAAGGCATAGGCCAGAGGAAAATCCCACCTGTGGAGGAAATCATCCAGCCCACAGGGGGATCCTTCTGGAGACAGGGAAAAAAAACTTCAACTTTTTGTTCTGGGCCGTGGCAAACAGGTCTATATGCGGGAGACCCCAGTTTTTCGAGATATGAGAGAACACGTTCTGGTCCAGACACCACTCTCCCTCGGAAATCTGATGGTGACTCAGAAAGTCCGCCTGAATATTCTCCTTCCCCCTGATGTGGACTGCTGAGATAGACCTGCATTTGCCCTCTACCATCTGGAGGATGCAACTTAGAACTAACATTAGGTCCTAACTCCTGGTCCCCCCTGTTTGTCTATGTAGGAGACAACTGTTGTATTGTCGGCCATCATCCTTAGATCCTTGCCTACACATAGAGGAAGAGGCTCCTGAATTGCTTCCTTCACCGCCATGAGCTCCTTCATGTTGAAGGAAGCCTTCATTAGGCTTCCCTTCCACCGTCCCTGAAAGGATAACTTCTGAATGTGGGCCCCCCAGCCCCACGGACTTGCGTCTGTTGTCAGACAAACAATGTTGTTCTTTAGCCAAGGAAGACCTTGATTTAAATTGTCTGTCTTGAGCCACCATCTTAAGTTGAGTAAGGTCTGGGAGGATATTGTGAATTTCATATCTAGAGGCAAAACTTCCTTTCTGCCAAGTCTTTAGAATCTCCCACTGCAGCTCTCTTGTATGGAACTATGCCCAAGTGACAGCTGGGATGCAGGAAGTCAAGCTCCCCAAGATCGACATAACTTTTCTTAGAGTAATCCGGGGATGATCTATTAAGTTTTGAATTTTCCGTCGTATACCGACTATATTCTCTTTTGTCAAAAAACACCTCTGGAGCCTGGAGTCCAAGATTAGGCCCAGGAACTGCTGACGTTGAATAGGTGTTGGTTTTGACTTCCTGTCGTTGAGAATCCACCCCAGCTTCCTCAAGATGCGGATTACTTCCCAGATCGCCAACTCGCAGGCTTTCTCTGTTTCTGGCACAATCAAAAAATCGTCGAGATAAGGTATGAATAATATGTCCTTTTCCCGGATGTGAGCTGACATGTTTGCTATCACCTTGGTGAAGACCCTGGGGGACATTGCTAAGCCGAATGGGAGTGCCTGAAACTGCCAGTTTTTTTAATTCTCCTTCCATCTGGACCGCAAATCTCAGGTATTTCTGATAGTCCGGATGAATCGGAACATGGAGATAGGCGTCCTTCAAGTCCAGAACTGCCATGAAGCAACCTGGGATGAGTAGATTTATCGTTGAGTTGATAGTCTCCATTCTGAACTTTTTCTCTAAGAGAAAATGGTTCAGTCTCTTTAACCACCTGCCATCTGGGCCATTTGCCCCCTTCCTGACCAGGCCAAATTTTGCAAAACTGACATATCTCACTTTATGTGGTAATAACTTTGGGACGCCTTTATTTATCCAAGTCATTCAGAGATTGTTTTCTCGTGACACATTGTACTTCATGATAGTCATAAATTTGAGTCAAAATATTTCACCTTTATTTATGAAAAAATCCCAAATTTACCCAAAAATTTGAAAAATTCGCAATTTTCTAAATTTCCATTTCTCTGCTTTTAAAACAGAAAGTGATACCTCATAAAATATTTATTATTCAACATTCCCCATATGTCTACTTTATGTTGGCATCATTTTGGAAATGTCATTTTATTTTTTTAGGACGTTAGAAGGCTTAGAAGTTTAGAAGCAATTCTTCAAATTTTTAAGAAAATTGCCAAAACCCACTTTTTAAGGACCAGTTCAGGTCTGAAGTCACTTTGTGGGGCCTACATAGTGGATACCCCCATAAATGACCCCATTGTAGAAACTACACCCCTCAAGGTATTCAAAACCGATTTTACAAACTTTGTTAACCCTTTAGGCGTTCCACAAGAATTAAAGGAAAATGGAGATCAAATTTTTAAATTTCACTTTTTTGGCAGATTTTCCATTTTAATCATTTTTTTTCTTTAACACATCGATGGTTAACAGACAAACAAAACTCAATATTTATTACTTAGATTCTGCGGTTTACAGAAACACCCCACATGTGGTCATAAACTGCTGTATGGGCACACGGCAGGGCACAGAAGAGAAGGAACTCCACATGGTTTTTAGATGCCATGTCCCATTTGAAGCCCCCTGATGCACCCTTACAGTAGAAACTCCCAAGAAGTGACCCCATTTTGGAAACTAGGGGATAAGGTGCCAGTTTTATTAGTACTATTTTTGGGTACATATGATTTTTTGATCATTCATTATAACACTTTATGGGGCAAGGTGACCAAAAAATTGGTTGTTTTAGCACAGTTTCTATTTATTTATTTTTACAGCGTTCACCTGAGGGGTTCAGTCAAGTGAAATTTTTATAGAGCAGATTGTTACGGACGTGGCGATACCTAATATGTATACTATTTCTCATTTATTAAAGTTTTACACAATAATAGCATTTTTGAAACAAAAAAGTTATGTTTTAATGTGTCCATGTTCTGAGAGCTATAGTTTTTTTATTTTTTGAGAGATTTCCTTATGTAGGGGCTCATTTTTTGCGGGATGAGGTGACGGTTTTATTGGTACTATTTTGTGGGACATACGCGTTTTTGATCACTTGGTGTTGCACCTTTTGTGATGCAAGGTGACAAAAATTGCTTGTTTTGACACTGTTTTTTTTTTTGTTTTTTTTACGGTGTTCACCCGAGGGGTTAGGTCATGTGATATTTTTATAGAGTTGGTTTTTATGGACGCGGCAATACCAAATATGTCTATTTTTTTTTTTCTATTTTTAACTTTTTTTTTTCATTCCTTACTTGGGGATTTTTTTTTTTACATGTGAAACTTTTTTATTTTTTTTTATTTTCAACCTTTTATTTTTATTTTATTTTTTTTACACTTTTCGTCCCCCATAAGGTCATACAAGACCTCTGGGGGACATTTAGTTCACTTTTTCATTTTTTTTTTAACTGTTGATTTCTCCTGTAACTGGGGCTGACATAGTAGCCCCAGTTACAGGACAAATACACCCTAGAGAGGCTGTACAGCAGCAATCCAGCGCTGTACAGCCTCAGAGCAGGGCTGATCGAGGTCTCTGAGAGACCTCACACAGCTCCTGCACTCTCCGGTCCCGGCGGTCACATGACCGCCGGGCCGGAACAGGAAGCGCATAGCGCTTCCTTCTCTGCATACACAGCGCTCGGTGAGCGCTGTGTATGCAGCGATCCAGAAGGCAGGGACACCTGGGAACTGTCCCTGCCTTCTCTAAGGGTTGCCCTGCTGTCACTGACAGCGGGCAACCCGATCAGCAGCTGCACGATTAGCGTGCAGCTGCTATTTCTGAAAGGACGTTTTAAAATGTGCTTTCAGAAATAGAGGTCCACCCATAGGACATTTATATCCTATGGGCGGACGTAAAGCGGTTAAATTGATTATGGTTCTGTAAGAACCATCGGGCTTTTTCAACAAAAATAGAGAGGAATAAAACGCCTCTCCTTCCTGATGCTTCGGGACTGCTACTAAGACCTTCTTTTCTGCTAAAGACTGCACTTCTGACGTGATTGCCCCTCTATCTTTTTGCGCTGCTTCCGTAATAACGAACCTTGAAGGAGAACTTAAACGGAATTCCAGCTTTAACCCTTCTTTTAAGGTGTCCAGAATCCAAGGGCTGCTGGAAATCTGGGTCCATGCAGGTAGAAAGTGCTTTAACCTTCCTCCTACATGGTCCCTGGCGTCATTGCTGTTCAGACTTCTTCTCTCCTCTGGTCTGTTTGTTGAAGAAATAGCCTTTTGCTCTTTTTCTTCGTGATCTTGGTTTGTGAGACTTATCTTCCTTTGTATTTTCTCTGTTACTCCGAAAGGAACGGAAGGTGCGAAAGGATCGGTTGGATCTTTCCCTCGAAAAAAAGGCTGTCTGTGTAGGAAATTTTTTCTTCTTGTCAGCAGCCTTATCTAGCAAGTCATCCAGAGCTGATCGGAAGAGATAGTCTTTTCTTAGACTGTAAGTCTCCCTTCCAATTTTTCAGCCATACAGCCCTGCGAGCGGAGTTAGCCAGTCCTTCCGCGCGGGCGGACAATCTAATAGCGTCCGCAGATGCGTCCACTAAAAAATCTACCGCTTTTTTAATAGTAGGGAGACTAACTAAAACGTCCTCTCTAGGGCTCTTGTTCTTTATTTGTTCCTCTAGGTCAGACAACCACATAATAAGGGATCTGGCAGTACAGGTTGAAGCAATAGAAGGTCTGAATGAAGACATCGAGGCTTCCCAAGCTCCTTTCAAGAATCCCTCAGCTTTCTTATCTAAGGGGTCTCTTAAAGACCCCATGTCCTCAAACGGAAAGAGCCGATTTCTTAGCTTCTTTAGAGATGGCCATGTCAACCTTTGGAGCCTTATTCCAGACAGCGGCTACGTCCTCAGAAAAGGGATATTTCCTCTTAAAATTTCCTCATTAATTAAGGCTAATACATTTTTATGCAAAGAGAAGGACCTAGACTGTTTTGTCTGCAGCCCCCAAAACAATGTCCTGCACCGACCTAGTCTCCTTAACGTCTTCTATACCCATAGTTGCTTTGATCGCTTTCAAGAGTTTATCCACATCCTCCACGGGAAAGAAAGCTCTCTTAATTTCATTATTATCAGAATTCGAGGAGAGGGATGAAGCGTCCGAGTCCAAAAAAAAAAGACTGGACCTCCTCCCCCTCATCTGACTCCGAAGAAACCGCCTTAGACTCCTTTTCCTTTTTCCTTGATTTAGCCTCTCTGGAACTAATCAGGCTTTTTGGAGGATAAAGAAGCGTTAATCTGAGCTGTTACGAAATTCTGAAGATAGCTATAAAAAGATGGAGTCTCCTCGGCCACTGTTTTATCTATACATTGCTGGCATGACCTCTTGCTATATTCAACAGCCAGAGAACATTTGCACAAGGAACATTCTTTGTGACGTCTTTTAGAAACCACTTTTTTAGGTTTTTCCTGCAAGACACATATACATTCATACATCAAAAGATGGTTATAAAATCAGTGGCTACACAAGCCTCTCACAACTCCCTGCTACCGAGGTCGGGTTGGCCGCCAGGTCCTCCATAGTTTCTTTCCTTTCTTCTTCAATACTGCAGCTCCTGAGCGCAGACACTGTCTCTGCAATCTCGACCGCCGGCAGCCATTTAAGGGTCCCAGTGGCGCTTTAAACCACACACCCCCCTGCACATGACTCCAATCCGTGCACTCCATGCCTCATACTGAACCCGGAAGTGGCGGTCACGTGAGTGGAGCTTCTCCCAAGACTGCTCCCCCTGGCCGGATCTCCTGCGCCGGCGGATGCTTACTGATTGTTATCGCACCGAAGCATCATGCCCCTCCAGCGCTCAGCAACGCCGAGCCATCACGCCTCTGCAAGCCTCACTGCGCACAGCGTGCCTCATAAAACGGGAGCTGCAGGTAACAGGGCAGTCTAGGGGGAAGAGGACGAACCAAAGGCTTCCCATCAAAGACAGGAAACCATACTGAGGGCAGAGAGGAGTCTCCGCCTTTTTGTGTCACAGGTTTCCTGTCTTTGGGGGGCGGATCCATCCTCTCTCGTGGTGCTGTCGTGGGTGAGGGATAAAAATGAATTCAGTCAGGAAAGGAAGCAATATGGATATATCACGGTCGGCGTGACTATCACATACGTGACACAGAGGGAGGGAACAAGGAAGGCCCTGCCCAAGTGAGAGGGAAGGTGGTGACCCCTGACTCACCTAGCGGCTGGCACCTGGCTGCCCTGACGTCCCTAGACGGGTTCCTCACCCGTACGCCGATCACGTGCCTAAAGCCCTGGCTTTCCCTAAGCTGAGCCCTAGATAGTGAACAGGGCGGTGGGAACACTAGTCCGCACCACTAGCTCTAAAGGAAAACACCAAGGGAAGGACAGACAATACAAACTCAACATATAATCCCAGGTGGGCGACAACAGGAGACAACAAGAAGCCCAACAGGGATCCGGAGGGTAGCACTCTGGAACGACAACCAGGATTCACAACTCCAGTGGGTCAGTATAGATGTCCAGGCAGGAAGCTCTATAACTGGCAACTAGGGAAGAGTGAGGGGAGAATATAAGGAGGTTGGGAGTGGCAGACAAGAAACAGCTGAGGAGGAGAAGCTACGGATCCCGGATTGAGACAAAAAGGATAGCAAGGCAAACACAGAAAACAATCACTAAGAAACAACGTGATCTTTAGATATAGAGCGCGCAGCCACCCGCTGCGACCTCCTGACCCCGGGTATAACGGAGTCAGACGTGGCTCTTGATACCCTCGTGACAGTACCCCCCCCTTTCACGAGGGGCCTCCAGACACTCAGGACCAGGTCTCTCCGGATGAGAGGCATGGAAAGCCTGAATTAACCTGTTGGCGTTTACCTCTGACGCTGGAACCCACATTCTTTCCTCGGGACCGTAACCCCTCCAATGCACCAGATACTGAAGAGAGCGGCGGACCCGACGAGAATCAACAATTCTGGCTATTTGAAACTCCAGATTACCATCCACAATAACAGGAGGAGGTGGCAGCGGTGATGGTTCTAGAGGTGGAACATACTTCTTGAGTAACGATTTATGGAAGACGTTATGGATCTTAAATGTCTGAGGTAGCTCCAGGCGAAAAGCCACAGGGTTAATGACGGCTACTATTTTATAAGGACCAATGAACCTAGGGCCCAGTTTCCAAGAGGGAACCTTCAACTTAATATTCCTAGTAGACAACCACACATAGTCATTCACCCCTAGGTCCGGACCTGGCGACCGTTTCTTATCGGCCATGCATTTATATTTACCACTCATCTTTTTCAAGTTAACTTGCACCTTCTGCCATACCGAAGAAAGAGATGAAGAAAACCTTTCCTCTTCGGGAACCCCAGAAGACCCCCCCTCTTTGAAAGTACAAAATTGGGGATGAAAACCGTATGCACCAAGGAATGGTGACTTGCCAGTGGACTCCTGATAATGATTATTTATGGCAAACTCAGCTAACAGTAAATATGATGACCACAACTCTTGGTTTTCAGACACAAAACACCTTAAATATGTTTCTAGGTTTTGGTTGGTACGCTCAGTCTGTCCATTCGACTGAGGATGGAAAGCTGAGGAAAAGGACAAGTGTACCCCCAAACGGGAACAAAAAGCTTTCCAAAACTTAGAAATAAACTGGGTTCCCCGATCCGAAACCACATCGGAAGGGACCCCGTGAAGCTTCACGATTTCACTGATAAACACCTGAGCAAGAGTTTTAGCATTAGGAAGTGCGGGTAGCGCAATAAAGTGTACCATTTTGCTAAACCTGTCTACTACTACCAAAATAACTGTTTTACCCGCAGACAACGGTAAGTCAGTGATGAAATCCATTGACAGATGTGTCCATGGTCTATTGGGGATAAAAAGAGGCAATAAAGACCCTGCTGGACGTGTATGAGAGACTTTCGCGCGTGCACAAGTAGAGCAAGTAGACACGAAATCCATTACATCCTGACGCAACCTTGGCCACCAAAAACGACGAGATAATAGCTCCAAGGTTGCTTTACTACCCGGGTGCCCAGCAAGTGCCGAATTATGATGTTCTTTTAATAATTCAAGACGCAGGTTTAACGGTACAAACAATTTCTCTGAGGGGCAAGAGGCCGGGGCGTCCCCCTGGGCCTCTAACACCTTTCCCTCTAGAACAGAGTGTACAGCAGAGACAACCACTCCTCTTTGTAAAATAGGTACCGGATCACTAGCATTACCCCCTCCAGGGAAACTACGAGATAACGCGTCTGCCTTGGTATTTTTTGCCCCAGGACGATAGGTGATTACAAAGTTAAATCTGGTAAAGAATAGCGACCACCTAGCTTGTCTAGGGGTGAGACGCTTAGCCGATTCTAGGTACAGAAGGTTTTTGTGATCCGTAATCACCGTGACGGGGTGGATTGCTCCCTCTAAGAAGTGACGCCACTCTTCAAGCGCCAGCTTAATCGCCAACAGTTCCCTATTTCCAACATCATAGTTCTTCTCTGCAGAAGATAATTTTTTGGAAAAGAAAGCGCAAGGGCGCCATTTGCCAGGAGACGGACCCTGAGACAATACAGCCCCCACTCCCACCTCTGACGCATCTACCTCAACAATAAAAGGCTGGGAGACATCAGGTTGAATTAGAACAGGTGCCGAGGTAAACCTCTCTTTTAGAGAGGAAAATGCATTTTTAGCGGCGTCAGACCATTTAGAAAAAACAGTCCCCTTCCTAGTCATGTCGGTAAGGGGTTTAACGATCACTGAATAATTTTTAATGAACTTTCTATAGAAATTTGCGAAACCCAAAAACCGCTGTAGGGCTTTAAGGTTCTCAGGAAGATCCCAATCTAAAATTGCCTGGACCTTCCCAGGATCCATACGGAAACCTGAAGCAGATAATAGATATCCCAGGAACTGTATTTCCTGAACGGCGAAGACACATTTTTCAATTTTCGCATATAATTTATTCGTCCGTAGCACCTGCAGTACTTGCCTGACATGCACCTCATGTGTTTTCAGATCAGCCGAATAAATTAAGATATCATCTAGGTATATGACTACAAACCTGCCGATGAGATGACTAAAAATATCATTAAAGAAATGTTGGAAGACAGCGGGGGCATTGGTCAGACCGAAAGGCATAACTAGATTTTCATAATGCCCCTCAGGGGTGTTAAAAGCTGTCTTCCACTCATCCCCTTCCCTGATACGAATCAGATTGTAGGCCCCCCTAAGATCAAGTTTGGAGAACCACCTAGCACCCGCAATCTGATTAAAAAGGTCAGGAATGAGAGGAAGAGGGTATGGGTCTCGGATGGTTATCTGGTTTAGCTCACGGAAATCTAGGCAAGGACGCAGGCCCCCATCTTTCTTTTTAACAAAGAAAAACCCTGCAGCCACGGGTGAAGAAGAGGGTCTGATGTGTCCCTTAGCCAGACTCTCGGAGATATAATCTTTCATGGCTTGTCTCTCGGGACCCGAAAGATTATACAACCTGGACTTGGGTAATTTTGCACCGGGAATCAGGTTAACCGGGCAATCATAAGGACGATGAGGTGGTAGCTTCTGACAACCCTTTTCAGAAAAAACGTCCTCAAAGTCCGAAATAAATGTAGGTAGGGAAGCTATGGAGGCGATTAAGCAATTGTTATTTAAGCAATTCTCTCTGCAATGCTCACTCCACTCCAATATCTCCCTGGCCTGCCAATCCACCACTGGATTGTGCGCTACCAACCAGGGAAGACCCAATACCACAGGAGAGGGAAGGCCCTCCAGAACGTAACATGAAAGACACTCATTATGGTGGTCCCCTACCCGAAGGTGTAAATTATGAACAATGTGGGTGAGGTTTCTCTGAGACAGAGGAGCCGAATCTATAGCGAATACGGGAATAGGTCTCTGCAGCGTACAGAGAGAAAAACCTATAGTGCGGGCAAAATGGGCATCTATCAAATTTACCCCTGCTCCACTGTCTAGAAAAAAAGAAATAGACTCCGTCTTAACACCAAAAACAATAACCGCTGGTAACACAAATTGAGATGTTCGTATGGAGGAAACGTATACCCCCCGGCTGACATCCTCCGCACAGCCTGGGGTTAGTAGTTTTCCGACGGTCTTTTGTATTTGAGAAAGGAGGGACAGACATTAATGAAATGACCCTTCCCCCCACAGAAAAAACAAGCCCCCCCGCTACGGCGAACCTCAGGAGGACGGACCTGACGAGAAGTTCCGCCTAGCTGCATAGGCTCATCTAAGTCAGTACAGACTAATTGTTGCTTGGGAGAGGTAACCAATTGCTCAGGAATTTTCGATCTCTCCCTAAGACGCCTATCTATTCTGATAGAGAGGGACATAACAGCATCAAGGGAAAGGGGGGTCTCATACAGCGCCAGTGCATCCTTAACCCTTTCCGATAACCCAGAGCAGAACTGACTCCTGAGAGCCGGGTCGTTCCACTGAGTATCCGTAGCCCACCTACGGAACTCTGAGCAATATTCCTCTGCTGACCGATCTCCCTGTAGGAGTCTCCGTAACTTTGACTCAGCCAGGGCGACTCGGTCAGGGTCATCATATATGAGACCCAAAGCCCCAAAAAATCCCTCCACTGACCGGAGAGCCTGGGAACCAGGGGGTAACGAGAACGCCCAGGATTGTGGGTCCCCCTGAAGCAGGGAAATGACAATCCCAACCCGCTGTTCTTCATTACCTGAGGAGTAAGGGCGCAACTTAAAGTATAATTTGCAGGCCTCACGGAACGTCGCAAATTTGTCCCTTCCCCCAGAAAATCTGTCAGGAAGAACAACCTTGGGTTCTGTAACAACCTGGTTACCCATAGCAACCGCTGATGGTGCGGTCTGCTGCATTTGCTGCTGTTGTTGGAGGACAGACGCCTTCAATCCTGCCACCTCCAAAGACAGGCCTTGAAGCTGTTTTGCAAAGGCAGCAATAGGATCCATATTGGATTCTAAGTAGAGAAAAAAAAAAAAAAAAAAAATTTATTTTTATTTTTTCTCAAAAAGTAAAGTCCAGTTATAATATCACGGTCGGCGTGACTATCACATACGTGACACAGAGGGAGGGAACAAGGAAGGCCCTGCCCAAGTGAGAGGGAAGGTGGTGACCCCTGACTCACCTAGCGGCTGGCACCTGGCTGCCCTGACGTCCCTAGACGGGTTCCTCACCCGTACGCCGATCACGTGCCTAAAGCCCTGGCTTTCCCTAAGCTGAGCCCTAGATAGTGAACAGGGCGGTGGGAACACTAGTCCGCACCACTAGCTCTAAAGGAAAACACCAAGGGAAGGACAGACAATACAAACTCAACATAACTTTAAGATTGCTAGATGCCCTCAGTGTTACAATTTGCTCGTCTAGATCTCTTATGCAAGTTTCCAGATGGCGAACATGTCCACATCTGTCACAGCAGTATCCACTCTGAAGAAACTACCGAGGAAAGCATCCAATCTTGCTAGCTAATAACCTAGTTTCTATAGAGAACAGTAATTGGAAAGTAAAGTACCTACAAGGGGTAACACCTGCTTTTAACACAGTTTTTTAAGGGAGGTAAAACCTGACAAAATTAAAATGAAATTGAAAAAACTAAAATTATAATTAAAATAACGTTTTAACATTTTAATTTCATCTAGTATCTGCAAAATGCCAAACGTAAAAAGAAAATTCAATTTCTCCATTAGAATTTTCTTTTCCAACCCCCACTTCATTTTAAATTTGCACTTTGTCAATTAATTCTCCTCTTCCTATAGTGGGTTTTTCATGTCAAAAAATCTAATCAAATGAAGACACCATGTAGAAGTTGAAAATGGTAGATTGAGATTTCAATTTCATCTCTTGCAGGCATTTTCCCTGCCAAAAGTCAAATGAAAAAGAAAACCCATTTGAATTTTCATTTTAACTTTGTAACAACATTCAGATTCATTTAAATGAGCATTAGTGGGCGTGGTGCAGCATGCAAAATGTTGTCCTTTCCTGACTGAACAGACAGGGGCTCTGTATGTCTACTAGAGGGCGTTGTGCTTCTCCACATTTCCAACAGCTAACACAGGATCAAGTTTATCTTTCCAATAGATGGCGCAGTGACAGTGAAATCTTAGTACTGTGCTGAATGCATAGGATAAGATTACGAATCTAATAGATAGTGCCCTCTTTTTGAGGAGTGAATTATTCTAGGATTATGATTATATCATCAACTCTGCTGCCCTGTTGACCCCCTAGATGCCGCACCCACAACATCTATGGGGTTAATCCACTCTGCCATACTTGAGTGAGGATGTGGTGGATGTTGCTCCAGAAAAGTGCCAAGAAGCTTAAAAAGTTGCAAATTATAGTACACGTCATGCGCCATAATCTGGGACTTTTTTACATCAGTATAGTGGCATAAAACGATTAGTAAATATCCTCCATTGTGTCTGTGTGACCAAAAATCTGGGTGCATGACTTGCAGAAACGCGGAGCATCCTTGGCATCACTGTTCTGATTGCTGGGAGAGTTCAGACCCCCATGATCAGTATTGATGGCCTACAATAGCGCTCAGCAACCTTCGGCCAGGGGTATAGCTATAGGAGGTGCAGAAGTAGCAGTTGCTACCTGGCCCAGGAGCCTGAAGGAGTCCAAAGACTCCTGTGTTGTTTAAGAAAAACTGGTATTATACAAAGTACATGCTGGTCAAGTCACTCCTCTGGCTGAAGAGTAGGGGTTAGGTCAAAAATTTGGCATGGGGGGTAGGTGTTGCCATTTAAATTTTTGCCTCAAGCACCGCAAAGGCTATATGCTTCCCTGCACCTGGCCACAAAGCACTGAGGTAAGGAGGCCCAAGCTGAACTCTTGCACCGGGGCCCATGAGCCTTAAGCTATGCCACTGCCTTCGGCACTCCAGCTGCTGTGAAACTACAACTCCCAGCATGCACATTTACTCAGTTGTTTTTGGAACTACCATAGATGTGAAAGGAGGATTCTGGGAGCTGTAGTTTCAGAACAATTGGAGCTCCAGAGGTTGCTGATCCCCAGCCTACGATATTGATATATGCAGTGCACAATATAGTTCTGTGTGGTGCATTTTCATGTGTGTGAAGTCCTGACAAAAGAACAGGTGAGGGTCCGTCATTTTGTAAATCTGCAGCAGTAAAATCCACAGCAAATCATGCCACTGAATTAAAATCTGTGCAGTAAATTTTGTTCGTAACATATGGCTGAGACCCCTTAAAATCATATCCACTTTGCTGGCACGTAAACGATGTGGACCTGCCACCATATACTTGTGTGCAGCAAATCTACAGCATTTATGTCCAGTGTGACATGATGTACCCTAATATTTCCATGTAGCTAAATGGTGGTCCACAGTATCAGCTCTTCTGATGGGCCCTAGGCACCCCAGTCCAACAATGACCCCAGGCACCAGGTAAATTCACTTGGTTTCTGGAGCTCCTGCTCTCAATTTTATCTGTGTCCACTGGACGCAAATACAATTGAGCATCTGGCAGCTCCAGCAGAAGAAGGGAACAATTGGTTCCCTCTCGCTCCATTTTTGGCGCTTTTCTGTGACGAAGATGATGTCATCACACCGCCTGCGACGTTACACCAGAGCAGACCTGCCAAAAGAGGCCTGTCTGCATCGCTGCATGATCATCGTGGGACCCCTCTGGGACAGGTTAGTTGAGACTGTCCTTCCCTTTTCTGTTCATGTGCCCGAAAACTGACCCCTGGCCCTAATACTGATCAAAACTGTAATATTGAGCCCCTTACCCTAATACTGACCGTAACTGTAATAATAACCCTAATCATAATACTGACCCTAACCTTATTACTAATCCGGACTCCTAACTGTAATACCAACCCTAATAATAACGGTAACTGTAATACTGACCCTATAATTAATTGTAACCCTAAGGGCTCATGCACACGACCGGATTCGCAAATAATATGGATGTCGTCTGTGTGCATTCTGTATTTTGTGGAACGGAACAGCTGGCCCCTAATAGAAAATTTCTATACTTGTCTGTAATACGGACAATAGTAGGACATGTTCTATTTTTTTGCTGAATGGAAATACGGAAACAGAATGCACACGGAGTAACTTCAGTTTTTTTTGTGGACCCATTGAACTGAATGGTTCCACATACGGTCCGCAAAAAAAAAACAGAACGGACACGTAAAGAAAATACTTTTGTGTGCATGAGCCCTAAAACGTATCCTAACCTTAATACCGACCGAACCCTGACACTTCGGGGTCAAGCAAACGAACATATTTTCTTTCCGTGTTTGTTAATTTTTTGTGGAACCATTCATTTCAATGGGTCCGCAAAAAAAAAGGAATTTACTCCGTCTGCATTCCGTTTCCATATGTCTGTCTATTCTGCAAAAAAATAGAACATGTCCTATTATTGTCTGCATTATTGACAAGGATAGGACTGTTCTATTAGAGGCCAGCTGTTCCGTTCCGCAAAATACAGAATGCACACGGACGTCATCTGTATTTTTTGTGGATCCGTGTTTTGTGGACCACAAAATACATATAGTCATGTGCATGAGCCCTTACCCTAAAGGTTCATGAACACAAATGAATGTATTTTATGGTCCACAAAACACGGATCCACAAACAATACGTATGACGTCTGTGTGACATCCGTATTGCATCAATTTCTTTTTATTTTTTTGCGGATCCATTGCAACAATGCCTGTCCTTGTCTGCAACATGGACAAAAATAGGACATAGCTACGATAAAGCTGCGTTCCTGGCCAAAGGTTGCTGAGGGCTATTGGAGGCCATCAATACTGATCATGGGGGTCTGAAATCTCTCACCAATCAGCACAGTGATGCCAAGGATGCTCCGCGTTTCTGCAAGTCATGCACTCTGATTCTTTGTCACACAGACACAATGGAGGACATTTACAAATTGTCTTATGCCACTATACTGATGTAAAAAAGTTACCGATTATAGCGAGTGACATACACTCACCTAAAGAATTATTAGGAACACCATACTAATACGGTGTTGGACCCCCTTTTGCCTTCAGAACTGCCTTAATTCTACGTGGCATTGATTCAACAAGGTGCTGATAGCATTCTTTAGAAATGTTGGCCCATATTGATAGGATAGCATCTTGCAGTTGATGGAGATTTGAGGGATGCACATCCAGGGCACGAAGCTCCCGTTCCACCAATCCCAAAGATTCTCTATTGGGTTGAGATCTGGTGACTGTGGGGGCCATTTTAGTACAGTGAACTCATTGTCATGTTCAAGAAACCACCAACAGTCCAATTTTGGTGAGCTCGTGCAAATTGTAGCCTCTTTTTCCTATTTGTAGTGGAGATGAGTGGTACCCGGTGGGGTCTTCTGCTGTTGTAGCCCATCCGCCTCAAGGTTGTGCGTGTTGTGGCTTCACAAATGCTTTGCTGCATACCTCGGTTGTAACGAGTGGTTATTTCAGTCAACGTTGCTCTTCTATCAGCTTGAATCAGTCGGCCCATTCTCCTCTGACCTCTAGCATCCACAAGGCATTTTTGCCCAAAGGACTGCCGCATACTGGATGTTTTTCCCTTTTCACACCATTCTTTGTAAACCCTAGAAATGGTTGTGCGTGAAAATCCCAGTAACTGAGCAGATTGTGAAATACTCAGACAACCATGCCACGCTCAAAATAGCTTAAATCACCTTTCTTTCCCATTCTGACATTCAGTTTGGAGTTCAGGAGATTGTCTTCACCAGGACCACACCCCTAAATGCATTGAAGCAACTGCCATGTGATTGGTTGACTAGATAATTGCATTAATGAGAAATAGAACAGGTGTTCATAATAATTCTTTCGGTGAGTGTATGTGTACCATAATTTGTGACTTTTCAAGCTTTTTGGCACTTCTCTGGAGAAACGTCCACCACATCCTCACTCAGTATGACAGAGCACAGGCTGACATGATGACGTAGGGAGGAGCTACGTCGTGCCTCACCCCTCTCCTTTTACCCCGCTGTGGTGAACCTCGGCGTCCGCATGTAACGGAGCCACTCTGGATGTTGTTGGCCCAGCCGTGCTGGCGGTGATTAGCGGAGGTGCTCCCACTTGAAGTCGGAGCTCCCTGGATTTATGAGAGAGTGTGGGCTCCTACCGGCTTTCTCCATCTCTTCTATTTTATTATAGACAGGATTAGAAGGTTGCTGGTTGTCTCTATCTGCTTATACCTGCCTTAATGCTACTTCCTGCCGCCGGGCTCCATGACTAAGTAACCTCCTGCCTCTACTTCACTCCCGGATAGGATTGGAAGGTTTGGCTGTTTGGGTTTGTCTCCTCTATCTGTCCTCACCTGCCTCAACGTCACCTTCTGGCACCATGAATAAGCCATCTTCTGCCTCTATGAGTAAGCTTCCTCCTTTATGAGCCCTGACCCCTTGGCTGCTTATCAGACATATATATGTGAATAAGTGTCTACATAAATCTACAGCTTGTTCTGCTTATGATACTTTTGATGTAGCTATCAATACGCATCGGGACTGATCTTGGTTAACTGTTGCTGAACCTGCATGGAAAAGCTATTGTGAACGGTTTATGCTGAGAATATTTTTAGTTTTTTTGCTTGCTTTTTCTTATGGTACTTTTTTTTCCCCTTCTTCCTCCCTTTCCTTAAAGGGGTTATCCCATCTTAGACAATGGGGGCATATCGCTAGGATATGCCCCCATTGTCTGATAGGTGTGGGTAATACCTCTGGGACCCGCACCTACAAGGAGAACGGAGCGGAGAAACTTGAGGAGGGTGCACTGCGCATGCGCAGCCACCCTCCATTCATTTCTATGAAGCCGCCGAAAATAGCCGAGCGCTGGCTCGGCTATTTCCGTCGGCCCCATAGAAATGAATGGGAGCGTTGGCCGCGCATGCGCGGTGCACTCCCATTCACTTCAATGGGAGAGGAGGGGAGCTGCGCCTGGTGGTGGACAGACCCCAGGGAAACCCGGGGTCCTCCGGCCTCAACTCTCCCCGGCTCCGTTCTCCTTGCAGGTGCAGGTCCCAAAGGTGACTAGCGATATGCCCCCATTGTCTAAGATTGGATAAACCCTTTAACCTCATTTAGCGTATTGAAATATAAGTGAATTGGAACTGATTGGATCAGAATAATAGTTCTATAATATAATAACTAGTTTCTTTATGATCACTTTTCCTTTTGATGCTCCCTTTTTCTACTTTAGATATCAGTGGGAAGGGGGAGAGGGGGAGGGGTGGTCTTAGGTGAGAGATCTGTGCAGTGATGTGGCAGATCAAGAACGGTGGTCGGGAGGGTTGTGGGATGACTTGCGATGCGTCGGGCTGGAGGTTTGGATTATATCTTTATTAGGGGAATCTGTAAGTGGGTCTGATGGCAGTCAGAATTTTCACTTGGAATGTGCAAGGTCTTGTGGATAAGATAAAAAGACAGGCGGTTTTTGACCAAGTTAAGAGACACCTACCAGCGATTGTATGCTTGGTCGAGACGCATGCTACTGAGGAGTCTGTTTTGCGACTCGGTAGGGATTGGGCTGTGCAGACTTATCATTCTACCTTTAATAGCTATTTCAGAGGTGTTACAGTTTTGATTCATAGGGGGACTGATTTGGTCTGCGAGGCATCCTCTATCTATAAGCAGGGGAGGTTTGTTTTTCTCTATGGGAAACTCTTGAGAAGATTCTGTATCTTGGCTTTTGTTTATATTCCGTCCCCCTTTTCTTTAGATATACTTAAAGTGAACCTGTCACCTCTGCTATGCTACCCTCACTAAGCGTTTCTAAATGTTCATTGTGTTACCCTAAACATATAAATTACACTTTTAATTTCATTTGCAGACAAATTCAATAAGTATTATGCATTTTTTTTTACTTCCCGCCTTTTATGCAAATTAACATAAAACAGTCATATCTTACTTTTGTGACCAGAGAAGAGTCATATTTTCAAGCTCTGACTCATCTCAGATTAATTTGCATATGTATCAAATCGTTTTTTTTACACAATAAAAGCACACAGAGTTATGGGAACTGGGTATTGCAGATGTGCTAGCGGCCATCTAGCAACCCATGTCCTCAGCTCTATACCCAAAATCCAGGTGACAGGTTCCCTTTAACCCCTAAGGACTCGACCCTATTTGACCTTAAGGACTTTCACCTTTGCAAATCTGACCAGTGTCACTTTAAGTGGTGATAACTTTAAAACTCTGACTTATCCAGGCCATTCTGAGACTGTTTTTTCGTCACATATTGTACTTCATGACACTGGTAAAATGAAGTAAAAAAAAATTATTTTTTATTTATAAACAAAAATACTAAATTTACCCAAAATTTGTAAAAAAAATTGCAAATTTCCAAGTTTACATTTCTCTACTTCTATAATACATAGTAATACCTCCAAAAATAGTTATTACTTTACATTCCCCATATGTCTACTTCATGTTTGGATCATTTTGGGAATATTTTATTTTTTGGGGATGTTACAAGGCTAGAAGCAAATCTTGAACTTTTTCAGAAATTTTCAAAAACCCAATTTTTAGGTACCAGTTCAGGTCTGAAGTCACTTTGCGAGGCTTACATAATGGAAACCACCCACAAATGACCCCATTCTATAAACTACACCCCTCACGGTATTTAAAACTGATTTTACAAACTCTGTTAACCCTTTAGGTGTTCCACAAGAATTAATGGAAAATAGAGATACAATTTCAAAATTTCACTTTTTTGGCAGATTTTCCATTTTAATTTTTTTTTACTTTTATAAAGCAAGGGTTAACAGCCAAACCAAACTCAATATTTATGGTCCTGATTCTGTAGTTTACAGAAACACCCCATATGTGATCGTAAACTACTGTACGGGCACACGGCAGGGCGCAGAAGGAAAGGAATTGTAACGGGGTTCCGAAGGTGCACTCGGTCCCCCATTAGCCGCAGACCTGCTGCTTAGCTTCGGGAGCGAGGATCTGTGTTTGACCTCGTTCCCAGGGCGGCTTTACTAGCTGGGTGGCTCCCTGCTCCTAAGTCTGCCTTGAGCGCCGAGCTGATCACTCGGTGCTCGACTGGTTGATCTGTCGGTCATGTGACGCTGGCCACGTCACATGACCCTCACTCCCCACTATAAATACAGGCAGCCTGCTGGCCACAGGTTGCCTGTTAATTTAGGTTCCACCTGTGATTTTGTCTTCCTGGCGTACTTACCGCCTGCTGAATTCCTGACGATCCTCTGCCTGCTCCTTGTGTACTTTGCTGCTCTCCTGGTATTCTTACCCCGGCCTCCTCCTGACGATCCTCTGCTGACTCCTTTGGTACTTCACGCCTCTCCTGGTATTTATGACTCCGGCTTCTCCTGACTATTCTCTGCTTGCTACATTTGTACTTTGTAGCTTTCCTGGTATTGACTCGGTCCGTTCACGTTCTGTTGTTTGTCTGTCTGTCATCCCTGCACTTATTCTAAGCTAGGGATTGCCGTCCAGTTGTCCCCTGTCATTAGGACTTGCGAGGCAAGTAGGCAGGGCCAGGGGTAAGGGTGGAGCGCAGTGGTCACTTCCCTTCCCCCTGTGTGTGTGTGTGTGTACGCGACCGTTACAGGAATGCCATACGGTTTTTGGTAGGCAGATTTTGCTGGACTGTTTTTTTTGACACCATGTCCCATTTGAAGCCCCCCTGATGCAACCCTAGAGTAGAAACTCCAAAAAAGTCGCCCCATTTTAGAAACTACGGGATAGGGTGGCAGTATTGTTGGTACTAGTTTAGGGTACATATGATTTTTGGTTGCTCTATATTACACTTTTTGTGAGGCAAGATAACAAGAAATAGCTGTTTTGGCACAGTTTTTATTTTTTGTTATTTACAACATTCATCTGACAGGTTAGATCATGTGATATTTTTGTAGACCAGGTTGTCACGGATGCGGCGATACCTAATATGTATACTTTTTTTTATTTATGTAAGTTTTACACAATGATTTCTTTTTTGAAGCAAAAAAAAAATCATGTTTTAGTGTTTCTATAGTCTGAGAGCCATAATTTTTTCAGTTTTTGGGCGATTATCTTAGGTAGGGTCTCATTTTTTGCAGGATGGGATGACGATTTGATTGGCACTATTGTGGGGTGCATATGACTTTTTGATCGCTTGTTATTACACTTTTTGTGATGTAAGGTGACAAAAAATGGTTTATTTAGCACAGTTTTTATATTTAATTTTTTACGGTGTTGTATTACTCATACAGATTCCGGCCTGTGAGATCCAGGGGGTTGGATCTCACAGGCTCTTCTTCGGAAGGCAGCGCGATGCCTCAGGAAGGCCTTCCATGCCATCGGGTCCCCCCTACAGCCCCCATGGGGACCTGATGGCAACACCGCCGCACCAGGTAAAAGCCGCAAACCGCAGGTCTGAATTGACCTGAGTGTTTTTGGCCGACACAGGGGGGGGGGGGGGGGGGGGGTTCACGGGACCCCCCCGCACATTTAGCCAAGGTGCCTGCTCAAAGGTTTGAGCAGGCACCGGGTTCCGATCACCGCCCGCCGGGCAGCGGTGATCGGAACTATACATGACGTACCAGTACGTCGTGGGTCCTTAAGGACTCGGGAACCATGCCGTATCGGTATGTCATGGGTCCCTAAGGGGTTAATAGTTTATTAACCTTTCTGGATCAGTGGCCTGAATGTCCCTTGTTAGTTTTTAACTGTGTTATGAATCGAGAAACATATAGGATTTCTTTGGGGGAAGATATTTATACTCCAGCCCAAGGATCCCCTTTGGCATGCTTTTGTTTGGAAGCAGGTTCTTTGGATGTGTATGGGGATGGATTGGAAAAGGGAAAAGAGCTTACTCCTTTATAAGTAAATCTGGAAACTTTAGGTCTAGGATAGTAACATAGTAACATAGTAACATAGTACATAAGGCCGAAAAAAGACATTTGTCCATCCAGTTCGGCCTGTTATCCTGCAAGTTGATCCAGAGGAAGGCCAAAAACCCTGTGAGGTAGAAGCCAATTTTCTCCACTTTAGGGGAATAAAAAATTCCTTCCCGACTCCAATCATGATAGACTTGGCCTTGATAAATAAAAACCATCTTAGACTTAATAAATCGAAGAAATATGAGGCCAGGTCGTTATCGGACCATGTACCCTTATCTCTTGAATTAACCATGGGGGACAATGAGTATAAAGTAAGACCTCTATTTAGACTGAACCCCCATTGGATTTTTATAATGGATAAGGATACTCATGAATTCGTAAAACAGGAGATGGGGCATTTTTGGGATAGTAATAAGAACACAGCTGGAGTATGGGACGCATTTAAGGCTTTTATGAGGGGAATTTTTGTTAGTAAATATTTCAAATCTAAAAAAGGGATATGGTAAGAAGGAGGGGGAGCTAAAAGAAGCAGTGTTAGTTGCCATGAATGAGTTTTCTAGGAATAAAACACCAGGAAATAAGGAAACTATGCCGAATGCAAGCCAGGTGTATGCCGACTTTCTCTTTCTTTTATAAAGGGACAAAAATATTTTTCTGAAGCGGGGAGACCAGGAAAACTTCTGGCGAGGGTGATCTCTAACCAAGAACAAAGGGAAAAAAATAGATAGTTAGCATCCGGTCATCTGAGGGTATAATTATTGAAGAACAGAGCGTATAAAGGGAACCTTTTTGAAGTATTTTGTTGAATTATATGATGCAGATAAAGGTTATACTAGATGAAGAGATTAATTCATATTTGGACTCTTTCTCTTATAGTTCTTATCGATACTCAGAGTTTCTATTATCAGGGTATCTCTCTAGAGCAGGGGTGCACTACCTGCGGCCCCAGGGCTACATGCAGCCCTTGATACCATTCAGTGCGGCCCCAACCATCTGGTAACAGACATGTCTGTGTCTTGTGTCTGTTCAAATGCATTTTTCACGTATTCTCCCATTAGATGGGAGTCCTGGAACTGTAACTAGACATTTATAGTATATACTGTATGTTCAATATGCATTAAATACAGTATTTCAGTTAATACCCATTTAAATTAAATTTTCGTCCCTTAATGTTGGTTCAGTCTGACAATGTGGCCCCCAAATCAGAAAACATTGTGCACTCCTGCTCTAGAGGAACTAAAGGCTGCACTGAAGGCATGTTCGGGCAATTATTCCCCTGGTTTAGATAAAATTCATATGGGAGTCCATCGTAAATATGGGGAGATTATCCTTCCTCGTTTATTGAGGTTGTTTTAGGATCATTTGAGGAGGATAGCCTTCCAGAATCAATGACAGAGGCTGTAATAATATTAATATTGAAATAGGGGAAGGGCCCCCTAGATATGGGATCATATAGGCGTATTTATTTATTGAATATGGATATGAAGCTTCTCTCAAGAAATCTGGCTACAAGGCTATCCAAGGTTATTACATCAATTATACACACTGATCAAAATGGGTTTATTCCTAATAAGGGTACTCACTATAATTTACATAGGTTGTTTGCTAATATACAGTCCTCCGGGGAAGTTCTCGCTCAATTATGTCTTTAGACGCCTCTAAGGCATTTGACAGGGTGGAGTGGGATTTCCTTTGGAAGGCTTTGGAAAAGAAGGCATTTGGTAAAATATTTATACATTTGATTAAGTTATTGTATAAATTCTATATTGCAAGATTGAATATTAATGGGAGCTTGACGGAGCTCTTCTCCTTGAGCAGAGGAACCCATCAGGGTTGTCCACTCTCCATTATTATTTGATTTTTATATCGAGCCCCTTGCTGCTAGAATTAGGCAAGATTTCTGGATTGAGGGGATTGGGATATTAGGAATAGAGGACCGCATTTCTCTATATGCAGATGTTGCGTTATGTTTTATAACTCATACTAATACCTCACTTCCCGAACTTATTCAAATAGTCAACGCCTTTGGTGCAGTCTCGGGTTTTGATATCAACTGGTCAAAGACAACGCTTATGCCTGTTCATTTGAATATCTGGGCATGACTATAACCCCTAGAGTTGAAGATTTTCTGAACCTAAATCTGATTCCATTGATAAGCAAGCTGAGGTCTAAAGTGATAATATTGTTATGGCTCCACACCGACCACAAGAGGGAAGGGAAAAAGGTGACCACCTAGTGTATCCCTTGACCGAGCCCCAACTACTATAAGTATGAACAGACCTTGATGGTAGGAATGTTCATACGCTGTAACCTAGGGCCCTATCTGACTCTAAAGGGCCCTGGAAATAGTGTCAGGGCAAGAGATGACCTGTTCCTTCCCAGCTAAAGGAACAGGAGACTCCCTCAGGCCTAATACCAAAAGCTAGTGGGAAACCACGAACAAGAAATAAGGAAAAAGTCACTAAATTCCAAAGTATGCAGACGAGCAGCAACTCAAAGGAGAACCAGACACCAGCTTTTCACAACCTGAAAGGAGCTATCAACCGCATAGCATGATGGGTGAGGCCAGACTAAATAGAGGAGTTAGAATGAACACTTAAGCTACACCTGAGACCAGAGGTGTGGTCATACCAAGCAACAACACAGAAAAGTGAAACCAGAGAGGCTGTCAGATCACATCACGCAGGTATGGCTTAACTTCCTTTGTCTAGAGCTGACAGAATATCCCTGGTTAATAGGGTGATATTACCCCAACTCCTCTATATTCTTAGGAATTCCCCATTGTGGATTGAGGATAAATTTTAAAAGTTAATTGAGAGAATTATTAATGAGGCTTAAACTGGAATATCTTTATAAGCCAATGGAACAGGGAGGGCTGAACCTTCCCTATTTTAAGGGCTATTTTATAGCTTCACAGGTATGGCTGTATAACCACTGGGAAGAAAGTCCACTTTGTAGAAACTTTTTGAGTAGATCTACATATGATAATATGTTTACATTATTAGAGTCTGGGTTATTATCCACAGTTCAACACGACTATAGGGAATCTAGAAAGTTATTTATTAAGACCTGGAGCATTATTAGAGGGTGGTTGGGAGTAAGGGGAGCTCTCCACTTCACGACCCTTTGGCATAATTCGAATTTACAGGAGTTGGATTCTTTAGCTGAAGATAAATATTGGCAAAAAAATAACAAATATTCAGTATGTTGCACAAGTGGTGAGTAATGGAGATAGATTATCTTTTTTAGAGTTGTCACAAAGAGAGCATGTAATTAATTTATCTTGGTTTAGATATTTACAGTTACGTTCAGCACCATAGCGCTGTACATATGATAAGCGGTGCACATACATAAAACAGACAATTGCACTAATCATAAACAAGACAAGTTACAAACTGGTACAGAAGGAGAGAGGGCCCTGCCCGTGATGGCTTACAATCTACATGGTATGGGAGAAGGACACAGTAGGTGCGAGTTAAGTTGGTCATGGCGGTATAGAGGCAGCAGGGTCACTGGTTGTAGGCTTGTCTGAAGAGTTGGGTTTTCAGGTTTCTTTTGAAGGATTCCAATGTAGGTGAGAGTCTGATATGTTGGGGTACCGAGTTCCAGAGTATGGGGGATGCACGGGAGAAATCTTGGAGTCGATTGTGGGAAGAGGCGATAAGAGGAGAGGAGAGAAGGAGGTCTTGTGAGGATCGGAGAGTGCGTGTGGGGGTGTATCGGGAAAGTAGCTCAGAGATGTAGGGAGGGGACAGGTTATGGACGGCCTTGTATGTATTTGTTAGTACTTTGAAGTGAATTCGCTGGGCAATGGGGAGCCAGTGAAGGGATTGGCAGAGAGGAGAGGCAGAGGAGTAATAGGGTGAGAGGTGGATTAGTCGGGCAGCAGAGTAGAGGATAGATTGGAGGGGTGCGAGAGTGCTAGATGGAAAGCCACAGAGGAGAATGTTGCAGTAGTCTAGGCGGGAGATAATGAGGGCATGTACAAGAATTTTCGCAGATTCAAAGTTAAGGAAAGCACGGATGCGGGAGATGTTTTTGAGTTGGAGGCGGCAGGTGGTGGAGAGTGCTTGGATGTGCGGTCGGAAGGAACGTGCAGAATCGAAGGTCACTCCAAGGCAGCGGACTTTGTTGACCGGGGAGAGTGTGCAGCCATTGATCATGATAGATAGGTCTGTTGAGGGGGTTGAACAAGATGGGGGAAAGATTATGTATTCTGTCTTATTCATGTTAAGTTTTAGAAAGCGAGAGGCGAAGAAGGATGATATAGAAGATAGACATTGTGGGATTCTTGATAGTAAGGTGGTGATGTCTGGACCAGAGAGGTAGATTTGTGTGTCGTCAGTGTAGGAGTGATACTGAAAGCCATGGGACTCTATGAGCTGTCCCAGGCCAAAAGTGTAGATAGAGAAGAGCAGCGGTCCTAGGACAGAGCCTTGCGGGACACCAACAGAGAGGGAATGAGACGAGGAGGTGGTGCGAGAGTGGGAGACGCTAAACGTCCGGTCTGTGAGGTATGATGTGATCCAGAAGAGGGCCAGGTCGGTGATGCCAAGAGATGAGAGAGTTTGCAACAGAAGGGAGTGGTCAACAGTGTCAAAGGCAGAGGACAGGTCAAGGAGAAGGAGAACAGAGTATTGTTTCTTGGTTTTGGCTGTCAGTAGGTCATTGGTGACTTTGGTAAGGGCAGTCTCGGTCGAGTGGTGGGGTCGGAAGCCAGATTGTAGACGGTCAAAGAGGGAGCAGGAGGAGAGGTGGGAGGACAGATCTGAATGGACATGTTGTTCAAGTAGCTTTGAGGCATACGGAAGAAGTGATATGGGGCGATAACTGGACAAGGAAGATGGGTCAAGTGAAGGCTTTTTGAGGATGGGTGTAATGGTAGCATGTTTAAAAGCAGAGGGGAAGACACCAGAGTTTAGTGATAGGTTGAAGAGATGAGTTAGGGTTGGGATAAACACTGTGGTGAGGTTAGGGATGAGGTGGGATAGGATTGGGTCAAGTGCACTGGTGGTCAGATGAGATTTGGAGAGTAGAGTGGAGAGTTTTTCTTCTGTAATGGTGGAGAAGCGGGTTTTGGGAGAAGAGGACCGAGCAGTTGTGTAGAGGGTCTGTGGGGACGATGTAGTGAAGCTTTCTCTGATGTTGACTATCTTTTATTTGAAATATTTGGCAAAGTCCTCAGCTGAGAAAAGAGGAGAGGGTGGGGGCGCTGGGGGACGGAGAAGGGAGTTAAAAGTGCTAAAAAGTTGTTTAGGGCTGTGTGACAGGGAAGATATGAGAGATGAGAAGTAGACCTGTTTTGCATCAGCGAGTGAGGATTTAAATATGAGGAGGGATTGCTTATATGTGGTGAAATGATCTTTAGAATGGGATTTCTTCCATTGCCGCTCAGCAGCCCTGGAAGCTTGTCTGAGTTTTTTGGTCAGGTTGGTGTGCCAGGGTTGTCTGTTGATTTTTCGGGTTTTGTTGTGTGTGAGGGGGGCAACAGAGTCCAGAGCTGTACTTATTGTGGTGTTATACAGGGTGGTAGCAGCTTCTGGGTCTTGGAGGGAGCAGATGGTAGAGAGTGGGAGAAGAGTCAGAAAGCAAGTGAAAGTCAAGATGTTTAAGGTTCCTGCGGGGGTGTGCTAGTGTGTGGACCGGGGGAGCAGCAGAAGAGACCAGTGAACAGAAGGTGAGTAGGTTGTGGTCGGAAAGTGGGAGGGGCGAATTAGAAAGGTTAGATAGGGAGCAGAGGCGGGTAAAGATCAGATCCAGAGTGTGACCATCTCTGTGGGTGGGAACTGAAGACCACTGTGATAGGCCGAAGGAGGAAGAGAGTGACAGGAGTTTAGAGGCGGCAGAGTGGCATTTGTC
The DNA here is from genome assembly GCF_905171765.1 of Bufo bufo. NCBI lineage: Eukaryota > Metazoa > Chordata > Amphibia > Anura > Bufonidae > Bufo > Bufo bufo. The sequence continues at coordinate 106,422,360 of NC_053395.1, read as the reverse complement.
AATAGGGATGTTGAAGTCACCCATGATGATAGTGGGGATGTCGGCAGAAAGAAAGTGTAGTAGCCAGGTGTTAAAGTGGTCAAGAAAGATGGTGGCTGGGCCTGGAGGGCGGTAAATGACGGCTACTTGAAGGTTGGAGGGAGAGTAGATGCGAACAGGGTGTACTTCAAATGAGGGGAGCGTAATGGAGGGTGGCAGTGGAATTGGGCTGTAGGAACAAGTGTCTGATAGGAGAAGACCAACTCCTCCACCATGTTTGCAGCTGGGGTGGGGGGTGTGAGTGAATTGAAATCCACTATAAGAGAGTGCAGCAGGGGAGGAAGTGTCAGAGGGTGTCAGCCATGTTTCTGTGAGACCCAGAAAGGAAAGGTTTTGAGAGATGAAAAGTTTGTGAATGTACGACAGTTTGTTACAGACAGAGCGCGCGTTCCATAATGCTCCTGCAAGAGGAACCAAAGGAGCAGGGGTCAGAGGAATGGTTATTAGGTTTAAGGGGTTGCAGGAATTTGTAGAAGGAGATTTGTAGTGGGACATGGAGGTGATAGTGGGGATTTGCTGAGAGGGTCCTGGATTTGGAGAGATATCACCAGCAGTAAGGAGAAGCAGAGAAAGTGTTAATAGATGAGAATAAGAGAGGGCATGAGGTGTATGTGTGTGTTTGGGAAGGAAGTGTTTTATGTTGGCAAACAGGTTTGTGCAGGCGATCAGATGAGAAGGTAAAATGTAGGAAGAGATGAATAGTTCCTTGCTGGGTGAATGGATGTGGGGGTATTTCAGGAGGTGTTGGAAAAGTGGGAAGAGTAAGAGGAAAAATTGAAACATTGTTTGCATTAACTATGTCTAATTACCTGTGGTCCCCTTCTGGTCCAATTCTGGTATAATTCAGTATGTGCACTTAAGAGTGGCACCTGAGAGATGTGGCATTTGGAAAGACCAATATTCTTGGGATGTTTGGTGTGAATTGCATTCTTGAGGTCATGCCACAGCATCACAGAACTCTGACTGGGCCACTTCAGAAGGCGTATTTTCCTCTGTTTAAGCCATTCTGTTGTTGATTTACTTCTATGCTTTGGGTCGTTGCCCTACTGCAACACCCATCTTCTGTTGAGCTTCAGATGGCTTTAAGTTCTCCTGCAAAATGCCTTGATAAACTTGGGAATTAATTTTTCCTTCGATGATAGCAATCCGTCCAGGCCTTGACGCAGCAAAGCAGACCCAAACCATGATGCCCCCACCACCATACTTCACAGTTGCAAATAAAAATAAAGAGTTCTATGTGTAAAATCGCAGACCAAGAAGCAGTCCTGAAAATAGGAGTCGATCCTTCCTCCTTATAACATACAATCAACAAAGCAAAGATCCAGGTCTGCGCTTCTAAAAGAGATAGAGTTGGAAAAAACCTTGTAGAAGGAAAGCGCAGTCAGTTCATATCCCACGCTGAAGCTTCCCCACAAGAACACGCCACACTGCCGACCGAAACTCCACAGGGCAAAGGTAACCTTTCAAAAGATCAGCAACATAGTGCAGTACCCGTGATATTAGTAAAGAGTAAAGGCTTTATTATACTCACAAAAAGCACCGCTAGTGATCAGCATGTAAAAACCATTTGAAATGTCGCTGCCTAACCCGGGTTTCGCCTAAAGGCTTCGTCAGGGGCTCTACGTAATTAAATGCCGGTGTCTATTTATACATCCAGGTGGATCCTTCCGTATCAGGTATTAACCCTAACGCATTCAGGAAAGCCTCCTTATCAGTCCTTAATATCGGCAGTGATCCCATATTTTTTTTAATATTTTACATAAAAAACAATCAATTATAAATATATATATAAAAAGAACATATATATAAAAAACTATATATAAATGACATTCATAATAATGCATAATTTCTATAAATATCACAGAAATCAAATATCCAGAATAGAAATAGAGTATCATAATAAAGCAGGAACCAAAGAGAGATCTTCTAATTAATATTCACAAGCAGTATAAGAGAAAATACCAGGATATCTTGTATATAGATAAAATTACCTTATGTATTCTAATAAAAACGCAGCAAACAACCTTATATATTCTAATAAAAATGCAGGACCAAAAAGAAAAAACTACATCGCTGCCCTAATATCCCATTCTATATTATATAGATATATATATTAAGCCCCTTAGGTTGAAGACAGTCAATATCAAAAATCCATTGAGCCTCTTTTTTTATTTATCTGTTTAATTGGGTCACCTCCTCTTCAAAATCTTGTCACTTTCTCCACACCTAAAAATTCAAGACCTGTCGGATTTTTTTGATGAACACTTTTGAAATGTGCTGAAACACTGTGTGTTTCTAAGCCTTTTTTGATATTTCTAATGTGTTCACCAATACTAGTTTTTAGTTTGCGTAGGGTCCTCCCTACATAATACAAACCGCAGGGACACTCCAAGATATATATAACCCCTGCTGTCTCGCAGGACATATTCCCAGTTGGGATGAGGTTTTGATGTTGGTGTGCTGTGCCTCTTTCTCCACACATAGTGTTGTGTGTTTCTTTGGTTTCATCTGTCCACAGAATATTTTTGCCAGTACTGCTGTGGAACATCCAGGTGCTCTTGTGCAAACTGTAAACATGCAGCAATGTTTTTTTTGGACAGCAGTGGCTTCCTCTGTGGTATACTCCCATGAAATCCATTCTTGTTTAGGGTTTTACATATTGTAGATTCGCTAACAGGGATGTTAACAAATGCCAAAGACATTTGTAAGTCTTTAGCTGACACTCTAGGATTCTTCTTCACCTCGTTGAGCAGTCTGCGCTGTGCTCTTGCAGTCATCTTTACAGGACGGCCACTCCTAGGGAGAGTAGCAGCAGTGCTGAACTTTCTCCATTTATAGACAATTTGTCTTACCGTGGACTGATGAACAGAAAGGCTTTTGGTGATACTTTTATAACCCTTTCCAGCTTTATGCAAGTCAACAATTCTTAATCGTAGGTTTTCTGAGAGCTCTTTTGTGCGAGGCATCATTCACATCAGGAAATGCTTCTTGTGAAAAGCAAACCCAGACCTGGGGTGTGTTTTTTATAGGGCAGGGCAGCTGTAACCAACACCTCCAATCTAATCTCATTGATTGGACTCCAGTTGGCTGACACCTCACTCCAATTAGCTCTTGGAGATGTCATTAGTCTAGGGGTTCACATACTTTTCCCACCTGCACTGTAAATGTTTACATGGTGTGTTCAATAAAAACATGGTAATATTTAATTATTTGTGTGATATTAGTTTAAGCAGACTGTGTTTGTCTATTGTTGTGACTTAGATGAAGATCAGATCACATTTTATGGCCAATTTGTGCGGAAATCCATATCATTCCAAAGGGTTCGCATATTTTTTCTTGCAACTGTATATGGTTACATTTGGTCAATAAGATTAAGGGATATAAAAAAATCTTATATAAACAGAGAAATATTGAGGAGAAATGGAAAAAGGTATGGGGGATTTGGAAGTCCAAAGTCTTATTGCCTTCACCCCACCACCATCCCTGCTCCGTCCTTGTGGATGGAGGGGATAGAAGATGCACCGCAAGGGAGGGGAAGGGCCGGGGCAGAAGTTTTGGGGTAAAAAGGAGAAATTTGATAATGTTGAAGATTGGGTTGTTTGGAAGATAATTTTTTATTTTTTTTTTACATAAAAAAAATACTAAAGTATGGCAGAGCGGATTAACCCTATAGATGCTGCAGGTGATTAGGCACCACGACATCTTGGGGGTTAAAAGGGAAGCAGAGTTGATGATAAAATCATAATCCTAGTATAATTCACTCCTCAAAAAAAGGGCACCATCTATTAAACTCAATCTTATCCTATGCATTCGGCACAATACTAAGATTTCACTGTCACAATGCCATCTATTGGAATTGTAAACTTGATCCTTTGTTAGCTGTTGGAAATGTGGAGAAGCACAACGCTCTCTAGTAGACAGAGTCCCTGCAAATGGCAACACCTACCCCCCATGCCAAATTTTTGACCTAACCCCTTCTCTTCAGCCAGTGGAGTGACTTGACCAGCATGTACTTTGTATAATACCGGTGTCTTCTTAAATTACACAGGAGTCTTTGGACTCCTTCAGGCTCCTGGGCCCGGTAGCGACTGCTACCTCTGCACCTCCTATAGCTATACCCCTGGCCGAAAATTGCTAAGCGCTATTGTAGGCCATCAATACTGATCATGGGGTCTGAACTCTCCCAGCAATCAGAACAGTGATGCCAAGGATGCTCCCAGTCATGCACCCAGATTTTTGGTTACACAGACACAATAGACGACATTTACTAATCGTTTTATGCCACTATACTGATGTAAAAAAAGTCACTGATTATGGCGCATGACATGTGTGCCATTATTTGCAACTTTTTAAGCTTCTTGGCACTTTTCTGCAGCAACGTCCACCACGTCCTCACTCAAGTATGGCAGAGCGGATTAACCCCATAGATGCTGCGGGTGATTAGGCACCACTTCATCTAGGGGGTTAACAGATTTTCAGCTTCTACATGGTGTCTTTATTTGATTTATGATTTTGACATGAAAACCCACTATAGGAAGAGGAGAATTAATTGACAAAGTGGAAATTTAAAATGAAAAAGGCTATTTATTTTTACATTTATTGACACTTATTACCCACACTGGAGTTGAAATTCAAATGGAGAAATTGAATTTTCTTTTTAATTTTGGCATGCATTTTGCAGACACTAGATTAAATTAAAATGTTAAAACGTTTAATTATATTAGTTTTTTCAATTTCATTTTAATTCTGGCAGGTTTTACCGCTCATAGTTTTGTTTTTTTTTTTAACACCACCAGCAAGCAGTAGATACTTATCACATAGACACTGGGGGAGATTTATCAAACCTGGCACAAAAGAAAAAAGGCTTAGTTGCCCATAGAAACCAGATTTCACTTTTCATTTTTTAGAGCTCCTTTGGAAAATTAAAGGTAGAATCTGATTGGTTGCTGTGGACAACTAAGCTAGTTTATAAATCTCCCCCACTCTATACAATAGCCTTCTCAGTGCAGCAAGCTCCCCGAGTCCTGCAGTTTAAAGGAGTTATCTGAAATGCATCTGCAATCCCATGCGAATCTGCAGACGAGGCCGCATCTCGCATAAAGCATTGTACTCATTTTGAGCTACAAATCATTTTTGTATTGGTCTTCATTACATGGAACCCTTTTTTTTCTGTAAAGGACTGGGATGCTCTAATAGAGGAATATAAATTTTCTCTCTGCTCCGTCAGCCAGCTAATCTGATGGGCTCCTCATCTCTGACATTATAAACACTCATTATAGATCAGTTCTAAACCTTTTGTTACCAGTGCTGTACATGTACGGTGCTGGAGGTATAGTTAAACAAGGTGTCCGCTCGCACATGCAGCAGGCGTCATAGCCTGCGGGTCTCTGCTGTTTCAAACAGCAGAGACCCTCGGCTAATTACTGCAATCAGCAATAATGCTGATCGCAGTAATTAAAGCCTTTAGATGGCGTGATCAAGTGAGATCACGGCATCTAAAGAGTGAAATAAACGGAAGCTCACACTTCCAGGCTTCTTACCGGCAACCTATGAAGCCAATGAGGATGCCGGTAATTGGTTTCAATGCCCTCAGCTTCGCAGGCCAACATAAGAAATCAGCAATAAATGCATTTTAAAAATCCATGATTGTTCAAAATTATAAAATGGATTTTGTACGCTCGAAAACGAGCTTCAAAAATATAAAAAAAATATTAAAAAAATATAAGTTTAAATCACCCCCCTTTCCGTATAATAAAAAATAAATACATAAATATAAAAATCATGGGTATCACCGCAACTCAAAATGCCTGTACTATTAAAATATAAAAATATTTTTCCAATATGGCAAATGGCGTAATGGAAAAAAAAGTCTAAATGACCAATTTGCCATTTTTTCATTTCTTTCCCACACAAAAAATTTAATAAAATGTGATCAAAAAGCCACACACACTCCAAAATGGTATCAATAAAAATTACAGATTGTCCCGCCACATAAAATGAGCCCCCACACAGCTCAGTAGATATAACTATAAAAAAGATTTTTTTTCCCCCCAAAGTTTAAAATGATTTTTTACACTATTTAGTCATAAAAACCTATACATATGGGGTATTGTTGTAATCATACTGACCCAGCGAATAAAGGGTATGGGCCATGCTGTGGGAAAAAAACCCATAAAACGGTGGGGGAATTGCGTTTTTCTCCCAATTCCACCCCATTTGTAATTTTTTTACCACTTCCCACTACACTAATAAATGGTGGCATTAGAAGGTACAACTTGTCCCGCAAAAAATAAGCCCTTATACAGCTATGTGAACGGAAATATAAAAAAAGTTATGGCTCAAGGAAGATAGGGAAGAAAAATGAAAATGCAAAAAAAACTAAAAAAACTCTGGTATCCTAAGGGTTTAAGAGGATCTTTCACCTGGATATCCTTAATCTAATTATTATCCTACCTTATAGTGCGTCCCCCCACTGATTTCTTGGCACACTTTTTTTCCCCTAAAGAATCCCGTCCGCTGTGGTCCCGTATCTTATGGTGCCTCATATGCTAATGAGGCGACTCGGTTATACTAGGCGTGGACTTTTATTTCTCCCTGGCTGCAAGCGCATCCAATCAAAGTGCCCCGCTCTTAACCAGGGAGAAGGAGCTCAAGTTCTCATGGGATAAGGAGCTGCGATTCTCGCGAGAACTTGAGTTTGGTAGAAGATAACCGCGCCCAGGAAAAATACAACTCCACGCCTAGTATAATCGAGTCGCCTCATTAGCATATGAGGCGCCAAAAGATACTGGGACCACAGCGGACGAGTTTTTTTTTTTTTTTTTTCATCAATATTTCATTTGATTTTACAAGTTTTATGTATCAGTAGAAGAAACAATGTAACGTATTGCAATAATGACACATACAATACAATCAGATGTCGCATTGAGCAATCGTAAAACGCTTTTGTAACCACATAACAATATAACTATCCCCGTGAGTATGTTACTTCAGCACGCATAAAGGGAAACTGAGCCGCTTCTTTCCTTATACAGGGTAATACAATTGGGATTGTGTTTACGGTTCAAATTCTAGGGTTTACCTCCCGTAATTTCCCTAGAGTGCCCTTAAGTTCCTCTGTAATATACCAGTTGGTGTGTCTGAAAGGATTAACCACTAATTCTCGCTCTCATATCACAGTATTAAATAATAAAGTGTTTCCATTTCTTGAAAAATCTTTGTTTTTATTTCTCTCTTGCTGCTAACCGTTGTTCCAACCATAAGTTTTTTTTTATAGCCAAAATTACCTGATTGTAGAGTTAGCCAGTTTGTTAATTTGCATTTTTTGGCTGCCATGATAATAGTATGTGCCACCGAAGGCAGAAGAGTAGATTGACCAACTGTGGCATCGGGTTCCCCTCCACATGTATGAAGCAGTACCATCTTACAATCTATGGGTTTCACCAGGGTACAGGTGTTTTTGATTATAGAGTAGACTTCCTCCAATAAGGCTGTAAAGGATTGGCACTCCCAGAGGTCATGGTACAGATCGGAATTTTGTTCGGAGCATTTTGGCCATTTTGTTTGACTGTCTGGCATGGAGACCAAAGGAGGTAAATTAAAAGTGTTAATTGCCCTATGCATGATTTTTAACTGAGTTTCTCTCCAGTTTTCAGATGGGATATGTTTTCCAAAATCTGACCATCCTCTTATAATCTCTTTTCCCTCTTCTTGTTCCCCCAACTGTTGTGCCCAACCTTTAAATATTTTGTGGATATTTCCTGGAAGCAATCTGCCTCTAAGGAAGGAGTATAGATCTGAAACCGAATATTTGGAGTCTGAGAAAAGAAGAGTGTCAAAGGCATTTGAGGGGGCCTCCCTAGGTATATCCCTCAATTTTTCACTGCAATAGTGCCAAATTTGATGGTAGGGAGAGTATTGGGGGCCCTGGAGACCATACTTACTACATAGTTCTTCAAATGTTAACCACCTGGGTTCCTTATCGTGTAACAAGTGCCCTACTCTATTAATTCCCTTTTACCTCCAGCTTTGGTACATCATGCCTTCCCTAAAATCCGGGGATCCTCAAAAGGGTAAGTGCTTAGAGCAATGAAAGGAGAGATTAAATACTTTTCGGATAATTTTCCAGGTAATAAGTGTATCTCTAAGAAGGATAGAACGTCTCACTTCTGGTGGAAGATCAGGAATTCTGGAGAGTACCAAAGCAATTAATTCCCATGGATATCCCATACTTCTCTCCAATGGCAGGTTGGAGTAGTAACAATAGCTTAGCATCTACATTAATTAATAATATAGGTCTATAAGACTCTGGGTGTACCTTGTTTTTGCCAGGTTTTATGTTTACTCTGAGTTTATTCATTTAAAAAATAACAGTAAATGAGTAGGGACATTTAGAATGCATACATATCTGCAATAGGACCGCCCAGGATCCAATGTGTATAAATGCCAATAAGAATAGCTATTATTAGTCTAACACATATAATAAAAATGTACACACTCACCGAATAAGGTATACAAAAATGTAAATTTTCTCGTTAACAGTGTAACTATGATATTCAATAAACATGTAAGGCTACTTTCACACTTGAGTTCGGAGCGGATCCGTCTGGTGTCTGCACAGACTGATCCGCTCCTATAATGCAAACGATGGTATCTGTTCAGAACGATCCATCTGCATTATATTTCACAAAAAAAACTAAGTGTGAAAGTTAGTCAGACGGATCCGTCCAGACTTTGCATTGAAAGTCAATGGGGGACGGATCCGTTTGAAATTGCACCATATTGTGTCATCTTCAAACGGATCCGTCCCCATTGACTTACATTGTAAGTCTGGACGGATCCGTTCGGGTGTCCGCCTGCTGACCGGAACGGAGGCCAAGCGGAGCCAGACTGAGGCATTCTGAGCGGATCCGCATCCACTCAGAATGCATTGGGGCTGGACGGATGCGTTCGGGGCCGCTTGTGAGAGCCTTCAAAACGGAACTCACAAGCAGAACCCCGAACGCAAGTGTGAAAGTAGCCTAATGCATAATAAACTATTTAGTCTATTATAAATCTCAACATATTCCTGATGACTGTAAAACTTGCCTCGTCAAATACCATCACCGGCAAATAAGACAGTAGTATGGGGAAGGAGAACACAAGGGCATAAAAGGGAAAGGAAAGAGGGGGTGGAAAGAGAAGTCGCCAATAAAAGATGCTAATGCGAAGGGGTCTTGACCCGAAAATACTTTGAGAGATCCTGTGAAATCGTAAAGCTCATACCAAATCACTAAACTCCGGAGAGTCCAAGAACTGGAGTAAGGTGTTACAACTATGTGCAAAGGACTCAGACCTTTCTTGCTGATCTGCTATCAATTCTTCCATGCGCAATGTAAATCTTAACTCTCTTGTCCATTCAAGCAATGTGGGTGAAGAACTGGATTTCCGAAGTCTGGGGATAACAATCCACGCAGCTGACAGGAAGTGTCTCAGAACCCCTTTCTTGACCTGGGCAAGAGAGCCAGGTATTAGGGATAGTAGAGTAAGTTGGGGGTGTTAGGGATCGTCCTACCTGAGTATTTGGCATAAATCTGCAAGATTCGTTCCCAGAACAAGTGGATTTTCAGACAGCTCCACCATATATGTAACAGGGATCCCCTATCATTCTCGCACCTCCAGCACTTTTCTGAAACCATAGGGAACATCCGATGTAATGTAGTATGACAATAGTACCACCTGGAAATAATTTTGTAATTCTTTTCTTTGACTTGCATCGCCAATAAGATTTCATGGGAGAACGTACACATCTTCTCTACCTCATCATCTGTGACCCGAACCTGCAGATCAGATTCCATTTATCAAAAATGCGGCCCTCTCCCCACTATGTAGATCAAGGAGCACCCGGTATAGAGTGGACAAGGTACCTTGAATTGTGCCTGGCTGCAGGTATACCCTATCGAAATCCATCAGCGGGTTTATTGTTCCTCTGGAGAATGTGGCTCCAAAAAAGGAGTTTAATTGAGCATATCCCAGCCAGGACGTCATGCTAAAAGCTGTGTTCTGGCATAAAACTTCAAATGAGGATAGCTTCCCCACTGATAGAACGTCTCCGATTCTCAGTAATTCATGATGTGTGGTTTTAATGAGAAAGGAGGATGGTATCATACCCAGAGTAAACGCTGGATTCCCATGAAGTGGAGTCATGGGTTCTGGTCTAAAGGTAATTTGAGATTTAGTAATCCAGTCCCAGACCGCGAGGACATGTCTCACAAGGTATGGGCAATCTTCCTTAGGGGGGTCGATCAGTCATAGTTAGCCAAGGAATGGCTTGAAGGGAGAGAGGTGACAAAGACTGTTCCAAAGTGACCCAAAGCTTCATTAAACCTTTATGTCTCCAATCTAAAAGTCTAGTGAGTACCGCCGCTTCGTGATATATGCGAATATCCGGTAATCCAAACCCACCCAAGGATTTATGCTTAATCAGGACCCTCTTATTCAATCAAGGTTTACTGGTATGCCAAATGAACCTGTTGAGGGCCTTGTGGATCTCTAGGAAATACTTTTTAGGAACGTGAATAGATATGGTTTGGAAGAGATAAAAACCTCGGAAAGATGTCCATTTTGACAGTATTCATTCGACCGAACCGCAAAAGGTGCTTAAGTTTATACGTCTATAGTTCGTCAAGAGTTCTCTTCTGCAGTGGTAAGTAGTTCAAGGGGAATAACAGGTGCAATTGTGCTGGTACCTGGATGCCTAAATATGACAGGCTATGGGCTGTCCATTTGAAAGGGAAATTATGTTTGAGAGATGCTGTCATCTCTTGAGAAAGAGAAATATTTAACATTTCAGTCTTATCAATGTTCAATATCACTGAAGCTAGTAAATGTACCCTTTAAAACGTCACTTTTAATAAATATGAATAAAATAGAACCCACAAATGTATAGACAAACAAATACGACGTAATGGATGATAGGATAATTGGGGCCGATAGCCCAGTGGGACTATATACGATAATTAGAGGCAAAAACAAGTAAGGTTACCGCTATACGGTTACTCACGGTACCGTAGATTGAAAATAGAATGACCACTCACGATACCGTAAATCATAGGTGGGATAAACTGAAACAAAATTTGTCCAGAATAGGATCAGCAGTTCATCCTGGATATCCGTTGATGATAAATCGAAGTAACCCAGTAAAAAAGATGAAACGATGAAGACAACTGATGGTGTATTTCCATAGATAGGCTAACAACGGGATAACTGACCCTACCTAAAGCAGGACAGAACCCCCATGGGGAGAACTATGCTAACTATAAACGTAGCCCCTGGAATTAGACTCCCTGCCTGGATATCCCATGCTCTGATGTCCAATATAAATGATATAGGTCCATTGGGTGGCCCAGAATCCGAATCTCTCGACGCGTTTCCCCAACTTCGATGCGAAGGTTCATCAGGGGAGAAAATAACAACTAGCACGGTGGCTAAGGCGATAATGGCCAATGTGATGACCGGCAGCGTGCATAAGTTAACGCCACCAGTTTAAATACCAACTCACCTGATGCGCCCGCGTCCCAATGTTATAACTGCGCATGCGCACATAGCACGTCGTGCGCATGACGTCACGGTGAAACTCGAGTTCTCTCAGGGAATCCCGGGAAGCAAGGCACATACGCGGGGACTGGGCCAGGTCCGTAATCACGGATCTCGCGTTGTCTCGGATGCTGGCTGACAGTCATAATGGATAGAGGCAGGGCAAACATAGTAACTGCGTCCACGCATCATGGCAACTAGGTAACCGATACAAAGTGCAGAAACAACAAATAGTTAAGGAGTAAGTAAATAGAAAAAACCTAATAGGTTATTCATATACAGTACAGACTAAACGTTTGGACACACCTGCTCATTCAAAGAGTTTTCTTTATTTTCATGACTATGAAGGCATCAAAACTATGAATTAAGACATGTGGAATTATATACATAACAAACAAGTGTGAAACAACTGAAAATATGTCATATTCTAGGTTCTTCAAAGTAGCCACCTTTTGATTTGATTACTGCTTTGCACACTCTTGGCATTCTCTTGATGAGCTTCAAGAGGTAGTCCCCTGAAATAGTCTTCCAACAGTCTTGAAGGAGTTCCCAGAGATGCTTAGCACTTGTTGGCCCTTTTGCCTTCACTCTGCGGTCCAACTCACCCCAAACCATCTAGATTGGGTTCAGGTGCGGTGACTGTGGAGGCCAGGTCATCTGGCGCAGCACCCCATCACTCTCCTTCATGGTAAAATAGCCCTTATTTTCAAAGTTTTCCCAATTTTTCGGCTGACTGACTGACCTTCATTTCTTAAAGTAATGATGGCCACTCGTTTTTCTTTACTTAGCTGCTTTTTTCTTGCCATAATACAAATTCTAACAGTCTATTCAGTAGGACTATCAGCTGTGTATCCACCTGACTTCTCAACTGATGGTCCCAACCCCATTTATAAGGCAAGAAATCCCACTTATTAAACCTGACAGGGCACACCTGTGAAGTGAAAACCATTTCAGGGGACTACCTCTTGAAGCTCATCAAGAGAATGCCAAGAGTGTTCAAAGCAGTAATCAAAGCAAAAGGTGGCTACTTTGAAGAACCTAGAATATGACATATTTTCAGTTGTTTCACACTTGTTTGTTATGTATATAATTCCACATGTGTTAATTCATAGTTTTGATGCCTTCAGTGTGAATCTACAATTTTCATAGTCATGAAAATAAAGAAAACTCTTTGAATGAGAAGGTGTGTCCAAACTTTTGGTCTGTACTGTACTTTGGTCTAAATATGTGGGTATTATGAGGTCAATGGATATATATTGACGTGCACTACCAGAGTATAGATAGTCACAAGAAGTAAGTATAGGATATACAGGGAGTGCAGAATTATTAGGCAAATGAGTATTTTGACCACATCATCCTCTTTATGCATGTTGTCTTACTCCAAGCTGTATAGGCTCGAAAGCCTACTACCAATTAAGCATATTAGGTGATGTGCATCTCTGTAATGAGAAGGGGTGTGGTCTAATGACATCAACACCCTATATTTGGTGTGCATAATTATTAGGCAACTTCCTTTCCTTTAGCAAAATGGGTCAAAAGAAGGACTTGACAGGCTCAGAAAAGTCAAAAATAGTGAGATATTGCAAAGCTTCTGAAGCGTGATCATCGAACAATCAAGCGTTTCATTCAAAATAGTCAACAGGGTCGCAAGAAGCGTGTGGAAAAACCAAGGCGCAAAATAACTGCCCATGAACTGAGAAAAGTTAAGCGTGCAGCTGCCAAGATGCCACTTGCCACCAGTTTGGCCATATTTCAGAGCTGCAACATCACTGGAGTGCCCAAAAGCACAAGGTGTGCAATATTCAGAGACATGGCCAAGGTAAGAAAGGCTGAAAGACGACCACCACTGAACAAGACACACAAGGTGAAACGTCAAGACTGGGCCAAGAAATATCTCAAGACTGATTTTCCTAAGGTTTTATGGACCGATGAAATGAGAGTGAGTCTTGATGGGCCAGATGGATGGGCCCGTGGCTGGATTGGTAAAGGGCAGAGAGCTCCAGTCCGACTCAGACGCCAGCAAGGTGGAGGTGGAGTACTGGTTTGGGCTGGTATCATCAAAGATGAGCTTGTGGGGCCTTTTCGGGTTGAGGATGGAGTCAAGCTCAACTCCAAGTCCTACTGCCAGTTTCTGGAAGACACCTTCTTCAAGCAGTGGAACAGGAAGAAGTCTGCATCCTTCAAGAAAAACATGATTTTCATGCAGGACAATGCTCCATCACACGCGTTCAAGTACTCCACAGCGTGGCTGGCAAGAAAGGGTATAAAAGAAGAAAATCTAATGACATGGCCTCCTTGTTCACCTGATCTGAACCCCATTGAGAACCTGTGGTCCATCATCAAATGTGAGATTTACAAGGAGGGAAAACAGTACACCTCTCTGAACAGTGTCTGGGAGGCTGTGGTTGCTGCTGCACGCAATGTTGATGGTGAACAGATCAAAACACTGACAGAATCCATGGATGGCAGGCTTTTGAGTGTCCTTGCAAAGAAAGGTGGCTATATTGGTCACTGATTTGTTTTTGAATGTCAGAAATGTATATTTGTGAATGTTGAGATGTTATATTGGTTTCACTGGTAAAAATAAATAATTGAAATGGGTATATATTTGTTTTTTGTTAACTTGCCTAATAATTATGCACAGTAATAGTCACCTGCACACACAGATATACCCCTAAAATAGCTAAAACTAAAAACAAACTAAAAACTACTTCCAAAAATATTCAGCTTTGATATTAATGAGTTTTTTGGGTTCATTGAGAACATGGTTGTTGTTCAATAATAAAATTAATCCTCAAAAATACAACTTGCCTAATAATTCTGCACTCCCTGTAGATTCATTGAGACCCAAAGGGCTCAGGGATTTGAGTCTGAACGTCCATGCAGATTTTTTCTGTAAAATAATTTTATCTAAATTGCCCCCTCTTGGTGATGGGCGCACCTTCTCAATCACGCAGAATTTAAGAGATCCGGGACTGCCATTGTGTACCTCATGCACGTGTCGTGAGATGGGGGTATCTTTTTTATGTATGATGTGTGAATACATAAAAATACATGATATAATTCATATTGTGTAGAATATACCCAAATCTTGCATGATTGGTAATCATTACAAAAGTGAACAGGTGTGTAAACATAATAAAATCAATTAAAAACCTTTGAAATGGAACAATGCTGGCTGAAGCGACATGGTGGAGACTGCTGGCGTCCGGAAAAGACAACGGCGCATGCGCCGCACTGTCTGTTATCACGAGACATGTACAGGAGCTGAGCACCATTATAGACCATAACAAAAATGGCCACTGGGGGAACATCGCATTAGGGCGCATGCGCAAGACAGCACTGTCGCCCATACAGCGTTTGACGTCACTGAGTGATAGAACATGTACCTCAGTGTTCAGCAGAAAAGCCGATCCATTTATCGGGGGCCGGCGGTTCAATGCCGGTCACCGCCAGGACATCTGTATCGACAGGGGGGTGTGGCTGTCATACCAACTCCACCCTGTCGTCCAGATATATCGGCGCATCCGCTCCATAACGCTCATGACTACCATGTAGTGACAAATCCACAAAGTGAGTTAATCACACTGGCATGAAAGAGCGCACGGATCCACTGCATCAGTAAACATATGGAAATATATGCAAAATAAAAAAAAGAGAGAAAGCAGGACAGCCTGCCCGTCTGTGTGATGTGACCCGAGACCCAAATAAAGGGGCTGGGGCCACACAAAACAGACAGGGACCGTCACTGAGCTGCCCAGCATCACATAATAATACGAGAATATATATGGGGATCGCCGACACAGTTCCTCCAGTCTTCACCATGTATGTCCATTCATAGTATACAGTCATAGTATTTTCCTATGTAGGAAAAAGGGAATAAGGAAAAAAGAAGAGAAACCAATTAATATATGGCACATGTTATTTTCCATATACACAATCCAAACAGAAGAAAGAATATGCATAATCGGTAATTAGACAACCCTGAACTCCACATTTAAACCCTGGGGTTTCAGGGTGCCTAAAGTATAGATCCAGTAAAGTTCAAGTTTTTTTTAGTAGTTTAATACGGTCACCTCCTCGTCTGGAGGGGGTTATTTGTTCCAGAATTCGAAATCTCAAATCATTTTGTGTATGTTTGGCCTCAGCAAAATGTTTTGACACAGGAAGATCCATTTTTTGTTTTCGAATGGAATACCGATGTTGGTTGAGGCGGGTTTTTACGTCCCAAGTGGTCTCCCCAATATATAAAAGGTTACAGGGGCAAATCAGCAAGTAGACAACATAAGACGAATCGCATGTTAAGTACTGTCTGATTTTAACCCTCTGTCCTGAAACTGGATGGATAAATATATCACCTCTCAACATTAACTTACAATTAATGCAATTATAACACGGGTAGCAACCCTTCCTAGTGGACCCAAAGTAAGTCTCACATGTCTCCCTAGATGTGCCAATATCGGATTTAACCAATCTATCGCCCAGATTGCGACTACGTCGATATGAGCAAAGAGGTGGAGATTTAAATTCCTCAACCTGCTCAAAATTGCTAGCTAGAATTCGCCAGTGTTTTCTAATGATGGCCGCAATATTCACACTATTAGTACTGAACTCAGAAACAAATGGAATCCGAGGCTGGGACCGTTTAGGGTCACCTAGTCCCTCCTTGATGATCTCTTTAGTGAGGGGTTTAACCCTGTTAATGTGTTCTTGAATACGTTTTTTAGGGTATCCACGTGTCTGGAATTTTTGACCCATTTCTTTTAATCTAGTATCCACTTTTACTGGATCTTGTACAATTTTCTTTACTCGAAGAAGCTGACTGAAAGGAAGTGACCTTATCATAGGTTTTGGGTGGTGACTCTCAAAGCGCAACAGCGTATTTTTATCTGTAGGTTTTACATATAAGTCCGTTATTAGCTTATAATTTTGAATGCTAACCTGAGTATCCAAAAACTGTATTGTTGAATGAGAATATGTCAGTGTAAATTTAACACTGGGGTCAATGGTGTTAAGAAAAACGTGGAAGGCGATGAGGTCCTCAGTGGCGCCGAACCAAATCAGGAAAATGTCGTCAATGTATCGCCACCACCCCAGCACATGGCTGAAGTGGTGGCACACATAGACGACAGACTCCTCAAGATGTGACATGTAAAGATTTGCGTAAGTCGGCGCCACGTTGGACCCCATCGCGGTCCCACGTAATTGTAGGAAAAAAGTCATCCTGAAACAGGAAGTAATTCCGAGTCAGGATGAACCTTAGCAAGGAACTCAAGAACTGTTGACATTCAATGCTGTACTGTGTCTTCTGTAGGATCTGTTCAATGACTCGTATACCTAACTCATGTTCTATAGAGGTATATAGGCTTACCACGTCAAATGAAGCCAACAGCGCCCCCTTAGGTATGGTCAGATCTGCAATTTTAGTTAAAAAGTCATTAGTATCTCTAATGTAAGACCTTGCTGCTACTGCATAAGGACGCAAGACTTTGTCAAGAAAGATGGCCGCTTTACAAAACAATGAGTCCATCCCCGAGACAATAGGGCGTCCCGGGGGTGGAGTCAGAGACTTGTGTATTTTAGGTAAAGTATATAAAATGGGCGTTGTCGGCTTATCACAGTACAAAAATGAGAAAATAATGTCATCAATTACACCTTTTTCTTTTGCTCCAATCAGAATATCCTTGAGCTCTCTCAGCAACACAAACTTCGGATCATTGTAGATCCTTTCATAAACCTTAATATCTGCCAGTTGCTCTCTGATTTCAGCCACATAGGATCTGGTGTCCATGACCACAACCCCACCACCTTTGTCAGCAGACTTGATGGTGAGGCTGCGGTCCGAAGCCAGATCTCTAAGTGCCGACATCTCTGCTGAGGTCATATTAGCAAATTTCAATGGATGCTGGGATGTATCCTGTTTGAGGTTTTCGATGTCGCGTTTGACCGCGAGACCAAAAGCCTCAATGGCAGGATGATCTATGACTGGGGTGGTGGCGATACATCGACAACATTTTCCTGATTTGGTTCGGCGCCACTGAGGACCTCATCGCCTTCCACGTTTTTCTTAACACCATTGACTCCAGGGTTAAATTTGCACTGACATATTCTCATTCAACAATACAGTTTTTGGATACTCAGGTTAGCATTCAAAATGATAAGCTAATAACGGACTTATATGTAAAACCTACAGATAAAAATACGCTGTTGCGCTTAGAGAGTCACCACCCAAAACCTATGATAAGGTCACTTCCTTTCAGTCAGCTTCTTCGAGTAAAGAAAATTGTACAAGATCCAGTAAAAGTGACTACTAGATTAAAAGAAATGGGTCAAAAATTCCAGACACGTGGATACCCTAAAAAAATTATTCAAGAACACATTAACAGGGTTAAACCCCTCACTAAAGAGATCATCAAGGAGGGACTGCAAATACAGTGGAGGAGTTTAAGCATGCATGGGATAGGCATAAGGCCATCCTTCATATAAGATAAAGCCAGGGGCTATCCATAGTATTTAGTATATTGGGCAGACTAGATGGGCCAAATGGTTCTTATCTGCCGACACATTCTATATTTCTATGTAAACGGTCCCAGCCTCGGATTCCATTTGTTTCTGAGTTCAGTACTAATAGTGTGAATATTGCGTCCATCATTAGAAAGCACTGGCGAATTCTAGCTAGCAATTTTGAGCAGGTTGAGGAATTTAAATCTCCACCTCTTTGCTCATATCGACGTAGTCGCAATCTGGGCGATAGATTGGTTAAATCCGATATTGGCACATCTAGGGAGACATGTGAGACTTACTTTGGGTCCACTAGGAAGGGTTGCTACCCGTGTTATAATTGCATTAATTGTAAGTTAATGTTGAGAGGTGATACATTTATCCATCCAGTTTCAGGACAGAGGGTTAAAATCAGACAGTACTTAACATGCGATTCGTCTTATGTTGTCTACTTGCTGATTTGCCCCTGTAACCTTTTATATATTGGGGAGACCACTTGGGACGTAAAAACCCGCCTCAACCAACATCGGTATTCCATTCGAAAACAAAAAATGGATCTTCCTGTGTCAAAACATTTTGCTGAGGCCAAACATACACAAAATGATTTGAGATTTCGAATTCTGGAACAAATAACCCCCTCCAGACGAGGAGGTGACCATATTAAACTACTAAAAAAAACTTGAACTTTACTGGATCTTTACTTTAGGCACCCTGAAACCCCAGGGTTTAAATGTGGAGTTCAGGGTTGTCTAATTACCGATTATGCATATTCTTTCTTCTGTTTGGATTGTGTATATGGAAAATAACATGTGCCATATATTAATTGGTTTCCCTCCTTTTTTCCTTGTTTCCTTCTTCCTATATAGGAAAATACTATGACTGTATACTATGAATGGACATACATGGTGAAGACTGGAGGAACTGTGTCGGCGATCCCCATATATATTCTCGTATTATTATGTGATGCTGGGCAGCTCAGTGACGGTCCCTGTCTGTCTTGTGTGGCCCCAGCCCCTTTATTTGGGTCTCGGGTCACATCACACAGACGGGCAGGCTGTCCTGCTTTCTCTCTTTTTTTTATTTTGCATATATTTCCATATGTTTACCGATGCAGTGGATCCGTGCGCTCTTTCATGCCAGTGTGATTAACTCACTTTGTGGATTTGTCACTACATGGTAGTCATGAGCGTTATGGAGCGGATGCGCCGATATATCTGGACAGGGTGGAGTTGGTATGACAGCCACACCCCCCTGTCGATACAGATGTCCTGGCGGTGACCGGCATTGAACCGCCGGCCCCCGATAAATGGATCGGCTTTTCTGCTGAACACTGCGTACATGTTCTATCACTCAGTGACGTCAAACGCTGTATGGGCGACAGTGCTGTCTTGCGCATGCGCCCAAATGCGATGTTCCCACAGTGGCCATTTTTGTTATGGTCTATAATGGTGCTCAGCTCCTGTACATGTCTCGCGATAACAGACAGTGCGGCGCATGCGCCGTTGTCTTTTCCGGATGCCAGCAGTCTCCACCATGTCGCTTCAGCCAGCATTGTTCCATTTCAAAGGTTTTTAATTGATTTTATTATGTTTACACACCTGTTCACTTTTGTAATGATTACCAATCATGCAAGATTTGGGTATATTCTACACAATATGAATTATATCATGTATTTTTATGTATTCACTTATGCCCAACTATATTCACATCAGATGTATAGATGAATTGCACTACTTATATGACTGCACTTTAGTATACTTATTTTATTTGTTTCTATGACATTATGAATTAATTTGTAATCATGTTAATCACTGCCACTACTTATGTATGTTACTGTGAACATGTTACTCAGCTGGACAAAGGCTCCATAGAGAGAGCTGAAACGTTGCTGCTGGTTGGGTGAATAAACCTTCCATTTTCTTCACCATCTGGAGTGCTGCCTTCGTTTTTTGCCTTGTATCTACAATCTGGACCTTGGTCACAGGTCTGATAGGAGGATTTTTTGCACCCGCATACTTTTTGGGTGCTGCTTCTTTTCTTTACTTTTCTAGTTTATCTATAGCTATTTTAAGATTATCTCTTATTGTTGTCAGTTCCGCCAGGAGGGAGGGGGTAATGAGTTGTTTGTGTAGTGATTCTAAGTCATGTAAGCGATCTGTTAATCTTTTGATATGCGCCTCTTCTTTTTTCAGTCTAGACCCGTGCTGTACGAGTGTGCCCTGTATTACACATTTTAATGATTCCAACAGCAGAGGAGGGGCTGTGGTGTCAAAAGCATGATTCCCCATGAAATTCCGAATCACATCCTATATCACCTTATTGGACACCGCATCTCTCAGCAGGATTTCATTAAGTCGCCATGTCCATTCCTTGGCCACCAAGTCAAGTAGTACCAGGGTGAGAAATATGGGTGCATGGTCCGACCACAAAGCTGTGCCGATGGCAGCTTTGGGTTGAAACATTAGAGCATGATGAGAAATGGCAAATATGTCAATCCTGCTGTAAGTGTTGTGAGCCAGAGAGAAGTAGGTGTAATCTTTGTCACTTGGATGCAGGGTTCTCCATACATCCACTAATCTTCTACTGTGTAGGATTGTGCGTACCCTGGATATTGATAAATAGGGCACTAAGGACCTGCCCAGGGATGTGTCAAGCTTCGGATTTATAGTCAGATTGAAGTAGCCCCCAAGAAGGAGAACTCCCTCTATGAAGGAATCCAATCTAGACATAGAGGCAAAGGTCTTACCCTGTCCCGAGTTTGGCAGGTAAATGTTACCAATTGTGTACGTTCTCCCATGGACTGTCAACTTGACGAAGACATATCTTCCTTTGTCACAGGATCTGGAATCTATAACAGAACAAGTGAAGGATTTATGGAAGGCAATGGAGACTCCCCTAGCTTTAGCTGCAGGATTAGTGCTATGCGAAAACGTGGGATATGGTGTGTCTTAAAGTGAGTTTCCTGTAGCAGTATGATTTGAGCTTTTTCTTTCTGTAAATCCGACAGTATCTTTGATGTTGAATCCCCGATATCCTATATGGGGTCGGTCTTCTAATAACAGCTGAAGAGACCGCCACGAGGCTAGACACATTTTCCTTAAACTAATAGCCGTTCCTTACTCTGAGTCACCTAATAAGAGGACTTAGACATTTAGTCAGCGTATGCCTATCTATAATGCAAGAAGGATTGCTATGGATTAGCTAAGGAGCTATCCTAAGTTACGGTTATCCATCGCTTCGGTCAGAAGTCTAAACAACATAATATAACACTCAACTCCCTTCCTTAGTAACAAACAGGAATATAATAAATCAATGTGTTACCAGACGGTCTCTGGCTCTACTGCAGAGCACTGGCTAGTGGGAGACCAGATTTTAGAGAGACTATGTATTGTAGAATATATAACAAACCTTAGGCTAGAGCTAAATAACATGAAATATAACAATTAACTGCCCTCTATAGTAACAAACAGGCACATACTGAATCATTGTGCTGCCAGAGGGCCTCCGGCTCCACTGCAGAGCACTAACTGATAAGAGACCCCGGTATTTTAGAGACTCTATGTATTGTACAGTCGTGGCCAAAAGTTTTGAGAATGACACAAATATTAGTTTTCACAAAGTTTGATGCTAAACTGCTTTTAGATCTTTGTTTCAGTTGTTTCCGTGATGTAGTGAAATATGATTACACGCACTTCATACGTTTCAAAGGCTTTTAAAGACAATTACATTACATTTATGCAAAGAGTCAGTATTTGCAGTGTTGGCCCTTTTTCAGGACCTCTGCAATTCGACTGGGCATGCTCTCAATCAACTTCTGGGCCAATTCCTGACTGATAGCAACCCATTCTTTCATAATCACTTCTTGGAGTTTGTCAGAATTAGTGGGTTTTTGTTTGTCCACCCGCCTCTTGAGGATTGACCACAAGTTCTCAATGGGATTAAGATCTGGGGAGTTTCCAGGCCATGGACCCAAAATGTCAATGTTTTGGTCCCCGAGCCACTTAGTTATCACTTTTGCCTTATGGCACGGTGCTCCATCATGATGGAAAATGCATTGTTCTTCACCAAACTGTTGTTGGATTGTTGGAAGAAGTTGCTTTTGGAGGGTGTTTTGGTACCATTCTTTATTCATGGCTGTGTTTTTGGGCAAAATTGTGAGTGAGCCCACTCCCTTGGATGAGAAGCAACCCCACACATGAATGGTCTCAGGATGCTTTACTGTTGGCATGACACAGGACTGATAGTAGCCCTCACCTTTTCTTCTCTGGACAAGCCTTTTTCCAGATGCCCCAAACAATCGGAAAGAGGCTTCATCTGAGAATATGACTTTGCCCCAGTCCTCAGCAGTCCATTCACCAAAATTTCTGCAGAAGATCAATCTGTCCCTGATGTTTTTTTTGGAAAGAAGTGGCTTCTTTGCTGCCCTTCTTGACACCAGGCCATCTTCCAAAAGTCTTCGCCTCACTGTGCGTGCAGATGTGCTCACACCTGCCTGCTGCCATTCCTGAGCAATCTCTGCACTGGTGGCACTCCGATCCCGCAGCTGAATCCTCTTTAGGAGACGATCCTGGCGCTTGCTGGACTTTCTTGGACGCCCTGAAGCCTTCTTAACAAGAATTGAACCTCTTTCCTTGAAGTTCTTGATGATCCTATAAATTGTTGATTGAGGTGCAATCTTAGCAGCCACAATATCCTTGCCTGTGAAGCCATTTTTATGCAACGCAATGATGGCTGCACGCGTTTCTTTGCAGGTCACCATGGTTAACAATGGTAGAACAATGATTTCAAGCATCACCCTCCTTTTAACATGTCAAGTCTGCCATTTTAACCCAATCAGCCTGACATAATGATCTCCAGCCTTGTGCTCGTCAACATTCTCACCTGAGTTAACAAGACGATTAATGAAATGATCTCAGCAGATCCTTTAATGACAGCAATGAAATGCAGTGGAAAGTTTTTTTGGGGATTAAGTTAATTTTCATGGCAAAGAAGGACTATGCAATTCATCTGATAACTCTTCATAACATTCTGGAGTATATGCAAATTGCTATTATAAAAACTTAAGCAGCAACTTTTCCAATTTCCAATATTTATGTAACTCTCAAAACATTTGGCCGCGACTGTAGAATATATAACCATCTTTAGGCTAAAGAAGGTCAAGTTGGATGTCTCTGAGAATTAGCCACAATTCTTGATCCGGGCTTCTTTGCTCTCCAGACCGAGAAGCACGTCGGTAGGGGCGGGATTGCATGCCAATCCGGGAGATTAACATCTGGCAGGCCTAAAGCGCCTAGGAAGTCTGGTAGCTCGGAGCGGTCCCTCAATTCAAAACGCTTGCCTCCGCATCGGACCACTAACTGGAAGGGGTATCCCCACATGTATGGGATTTCTCTTTCTCTCAGACATTCCAGCAAGAGATCTACATTGTTGCAGAGTAGAGCGGGACAGATCCTGTAATAAAGAGATGTGAGTGTCTCTGAAACCAATAGTTGGCTGGTTCCGCGTCTTCCGCATGATTTCTTCTTTAACCGTATAGTAGTGTAAACGGCATATAACGTCCCTGGGCTTAGAAGGGTTGGTATTAGGAGGCGCCAGAGCCCTATGCGCCCTATCTATTTCCAGGTCATCAGTAACGGTTCTATCCAGGATTTTCTTGAAAAAGTCCTGTAAAATGTGAATCAAATCTACTGTAGGGATAGACTCCGGGAGCCCTCTAATCATTATGTTGTTTCTTCTGCTCCTATTTTCAGTATCTTCCTGGAGCCGATATATCTGACTGATAAGGTGATCTCTGGTGTCCCCTTTACTCTCTATATCATCTATTCTGGCAGATAATTCCTCTTGGTGAGAAGCTACAGCATCTACTCTTTTTTCCATAAGTTGTATATTGCTGGAGATTGCGTGGAGTTCCTGTTTATATGAAGTCTCCAGGCGCACTATGAATTGTTCCATCTCCTGCCTAGTCGGCAGTTGCTTTACATGCTCCCTCCAATCCCAAGAATTCCCCTCCTTTGTTGAGGGTGTTGTTGGCATGACTGGGGTATGGGGGGCTGCTGTCTAGGGGACAGAGGCTCCACGGCTGGTGGGCAAGATGGCAGCCGACACGTGGCGCGTTGCACTGGTAAATGGCCTCCCACAGCCGATAGGGAGTCTTCCCGCTCCGTGTTCGACGGGAAAGGATGGGAGTCAGGCGGTGGCGATGTAGCGCTCATTTTGTGCGCAATGGGGGAGAAGGCTGTCGCGTGGGGGTTGTGGCCTGTTACCGTCTGGGGGCGTATAACAACAATGCCTGAGCTCTCCCTCATGAATATTTGTGGGCGTGAACAATCTGACCTTCCCCTCACCCTGCTCTGCACATCCTAACATTGCTTAAAAAAACAATCACATGATCATCTCCTAGCTCACACAGGCAGAAGATCTTCCTGTCACATTGCAGATACACAGGCTCTATGGCAGCTCTATGTATCTAAGCTCTATGGCGGCTCTATCAATCTAAGCTATATGGCGGCTCTATGTATCCCCCCATACACACAATATACACAATGCAGTGTCCCCTCCCCCCATACACACAATATATACAATGCAGTGTCCCCCACCTTCCTCTTCCCGGTAAACCTAAGAGCCTAGGCAGAAGCACATGTCTTTACTCTCCGGTATAAACTGCAGGGAGGGCGGGTCTTTCATCTGATTGGCTGTCCTGACTTGTCTTTTCTCTTTTATTGGATGAGCTGCTCGTCCTTCATTCCTGCTCCTGGATTACAGAAATAGAGCGACTGGCAGCGCCTGGGTAACCCTTTCCTTATCAGAGCTCTCCTGTTAACTCTTTCTGTAAAACAGGAGCTTCTGTTTTGCATAGTACTATCGGCCCTGCAGTGCTGCGCTGTCATTACATACACTGTGTATGGTAATGACAGCTCTGCTGCGCTATTGTTATGATAATGAGATCGCAGCAGGGTCAGCAGCCTCCGATGAGTATTACAGATTGTAGCACACAGCGCAGGCCAGGACTGTCATTATTATACACAGGTAATAGTGGAGCAGGGCAGGCAGCCCACGTCCCTCCTCCTGCATTAATTAGCCACCAATTTATTTGTTTGATCGCCAGACGCACGGCACACAGGTGAATCAGAGGGAGGGAGCGTGGAATCTTTCTTCACGGCTGCCGGCCCTGGTAAGGATGCGCATGCGCGATCCCTCAGAGGAGCCGTGGCAGACAGATACAGGGAGAGAGGGGGCGGGCACCAAAGGCTCTGACGTCTCATTTACAGAGCCGGGCCACTCCCTCAAGCAGGGCGTGTAAACGAGACATCATCGCCAGAGCCTGGTGAGTGACGTCAGGGGTCACGTGACCCACATCGGCCGTGTGGAAACACGGTAGAATCAATAAAGTGAGTACATTAGAAATGCATCTTTAATGATGTATAAAGCAGCCCTAACACATATTTTTTTAAGTCGGATAACCCCTTTAATGTCTGGGGAAAGATGTTTCGCTACTTCAACAGCCAGGCTTTTATAACTCAGCATAGTGCCAAGGCTTTTCGGAGTTATCAGCCCTGGTTCTCCTGCAAACATGACTGGGGAGTGCGTCTTGGACTCACCTGCATTCATGCGCTCATCCGGCGCCATTTTACCTTCACTGCACTCAGACCCTGCCTGCTCGTTTGCCGGTCTTCCGCTGCTTCTCAGCAGGTATCTCTCCATGGACGGGCCACCGATATAAAAGGGGGATGAAAATCCACAACTTTCAGAGGTAGCTGGGGGGTTTTCATGCAAGTATATGCAGGTTTAGGGAGAGCGTGAACCGGAGTTCCTCACACCACTGCCCTACATTCCAGCGCCGGAACCGGAAGTGCAGTTCTTTAGAAAATAAAAAAGTGCCAAGTCAGTGGGGGCCGCACTATAAGGTAGGATATTAATTAGAGGAAGGATATCCAGGTGAAAGGTCTTCTTTAAATAAGTGTTTATAATCTGTTACTAAATTAGAGATAAGGGCTATTAGATGACCAGCACAAGTGAAAGTAAAAAGTACGATTCACACAGCTAGACAAACTTTGTGACAGAACAGCTCAATATTTTTTTGCCCAAAATGAGTAATATTTAATCCTAAAAAAATATTTGCCCTCAAAAGGTGTACTTTAATTTCTAGCACCCCACCCCTTAATAAGGTGCACAGTAAAGGAAAAAAAAGGTACTTTTAAATTGTGTCATATGGATCTGCCTAAGGGCTCATGCACACGACCATATGTATTTTGGTGTCCGCAAAAAATACGGATGACATCGGTGTGCATTCCATATTTTGCAAGACTGAGCGGCTGGCCCCAATAGAACAGTCCTATCCTTTTCTGTTATGCGGACAATAATAGGACATGTTCTTTTTTGCAGAACTGACATATGGAAAAGGAATCCACACAGAGTAACTTCCGTATTTATTTATTTTTGCGGACCCAGTGAAATGAATTGTTCCGCATATTGTCCGCAAAAACACAGAACGGACACGGAAAGAAGATACGTTCGTGTGCATGAGCCCTAAAACAAAAGAACCTTGCCATATCCTATAAACAACCACTCAACCAATGCACAGAATCACATTCAGCACCAACAAAATATTATAATTTTTTTTCTTTTAAAATAAGTTAGAAACAGACACTTGGAAATCAGCAGACACTTAGCACAAGTTTCCAGTCTGCTATGGCCCTCTCTCTGATTATATACACAGGGGTCATTTCTGAACAGTTTATGCCTCTTTTTCACGTAAAATTGGCACACTACTTCTTTTTTTGTAGATATTTGTTGCACGGACATTTTTACGCCATGTTCAATACATAGGATTCTCAAGAGAGTGGTGGGAGCTGGGTCAGGCTCTGGCAAATCTACTAATTTTAAGGCAGGAAAAAAAGCGTAAATGTTGTCAAAATACAAGGACTACCAAAGATACGCCTAATTTATGACGAGGCACATCCCCCATTAAAAATTTGGTGTATCTTCCGGCAGTAACGTCGACGTAAAAGGTAAGAAAAAGGCCACAAAAAATTGTAGTCTAAAATTACAATGCTTAGGCTATTTCCACATGCATGCAGTGGTATTTTTCCGGCATAAAAGCTAGCATTCGTGCCAGAAACTTGATGGTTCACATTATAATGAATGGGGATCTGACAGGCCCCGGCAGTGTATGGCTATGTCTGATGCAGTTATTCTGGTAGTCTACTCCTCTGCTGGAACAGACTAGTCTTACTGAACAATGTGTACACAGTAAAAAACTAAAATTATCAAAGCAAATTTGTACATGCTTAATTTAGTGATAAAGTTAAATCAAATTAAATTTTGATTAATTACAGTAGAAGAAAAGCAAATATTTTTCCCACATAAACAGCACTATTAGTCCATGGTCTATTGGGTATTTTATATGCTCTTGAATGTGTCTGAACTGGAATATCAAACACAAGCAATGACGGACATGAATTAGTTTCTACAACAAAAAACAATCAGTTTCTATTTTCTAACCTCATACAACTCTTTGACCCTTTTTTGACAATAGGGTGTCTTGGCCTTTTTGACCAAAGCAAAAGTTCTCATTTTCGAATGATGGATTCTAATTATGATTTTTTGTTGCTGTTTCTCATTCTCAGGTGACCTGTTATCCTTGCGTCACACATCAGGGTTTATTAAAGGTGTTAAAAGAGAAGCTAAGAACATGAACAACATATAGCAGAAGTAAGTATCTGTACATTTTTACTTACCTTTGACCATCTACTGTACAAAGTGAAACACCCCACAGGTCAGGACTAAATTTAGCTAGTTGAGGAATATAATCAGCAACCTGTAGAAGAAAAGAAGGGACTAGTAAATACCATAAGAACCCACATAATGATTGGAACAATGGTTCTGATTCAACTGGATACAGAAGAAATTTGTTGATACTTACTGCAGAATAATTGTATATGAATCTAACAGTGGGGTTCTACTGGATCTCAAACATTTTCAACAATACAGGGATTATTTTAAATTTCAATGTATGTGAAAGCACTGGTAATAGAGATACAGTTGTGTTCCAAATTATTCAACCCCCAATGCTGTAAAGGGTTTTAGGGAATTTAGTGTACATTTGTAATTGTGTTCAGAATGAAATCTTACAAGGACTTTTTAAAGAAACAAATGCAACTAAAATGACATCAATTGTTTTTGTAATACAGTATTAAATGTTTTTTTTGTGATTTCTTCATTGACTCAATTATTCAACCCCTTAAAGACTACCACTCTTGAGAACAGAGGTTCATTCAAGTGTTTTCGATGAGGTATTGAAAACACCTGTGGATGTCAAGGAGCAGCAATCAAGCATAATAAGCACCAATTAGGCAGATTTAAAAGGACTGTGATACTCAGCTCCTTCTAGACATTTACTGGTGTGTTTACAAACATGGTGAAGTCAAGAGAATGGTCCAGGAAGACAAGAGAAGTGGTGATTTCTCTTCACAGGAAGGGCAATGGCTATAAGAAGATTGCAAAGATGTTAAACATACCAAGAGACACCATAGGAAGCATCATTCGCAAATTCAAGGCAAAGGGCACTGTTGAAACGCTACCTGGTCGTGGCAGAAAGAAGATGCTGACTTCGACTGCTGTGCGCTACCTGAAGCGCAAAGTGGAGAAAAGTCCCCATGTGACTGCTGAGGAACTGAAAAAAGATTTGTCAGATGTGGGTACTGAAGTTTCAGCTCAGACAATAAGGCGCACACTGCGTAATGAAGGCCTCCATGCCAGAACTCCCAGGCGCACCCCCTTGCTGTCTCCAAAAAATAAGAAGAGTCGACTGCAGTATGCCAAAAGTCATGTGGACAAACCACAAAAGTTTTGGGATAGTGTTCTGTGGACTGATGAAACAAAATTAGAACTGTTTGGGCCCATGGATCAATGCTATGTTTGGAGGACGAAGAACAAGGCCTATGAAGAAAAGAACACCTTGCCTACTGTGAAGCATGGTGGGGGGTCAATCATGCTTTGGGGCTGTTTTGCTTCTACAGGTACAGGGAAGCTTCAGCGTGTGCAAGGTACCATGAATTCTCTTCAGTACCAGGAGATATTGGATGAAAATGTGATGCAGTCCGTCACAAACCTGAGGCTTGGGAGACGTTGGACCTTTCAACAGGACAATGATCCCAAGCATACCTCCAAGTCCACTAGAGCATGGTTGCAGATTAAAGGCTGGAACATTTTGAAGTGGCCATCGCAGTCACCAGACTTAAATCCGATTGAGAACCTCTGGTGGGACTTAAAGAAAGCAGTTGCAGCGCGCAAGCCTAAGAATGTGACTGAACTGGAGGCTTTTGCCCATGAAGAATGGGCGAAGATACCCGTAGATCGCTGCAAGACACTTGTGTCAAGCTATGCTTCACGTTTAAAAGCTGTTATAACTGGAAAAGGATGTTGTACTAAGTACTAAGATTGAATGTCACTTGGGGGTTGAATAAAATTGATAATGATGTGAGCACAGAAAAAACATTTGTGGTTATTTCATTATAAATGTTATGTTATATTTGTCTGACTTACAAGGGCCTGTTTGATTTAATTGTAAACAAGATGACTGAAATGATCAAAATCAATGTCAAACTGGCCAAAACACTCAATTTCAGCGGGGGTTGAATAATTTTGAACACAACTGTATGTGAATTGTAAATGAATTGGATTCTTTACGAATTTCATGAAAATTCTTCTGTCAAATGAATCTTAAGTTTTGGCAATTTGTTTCAAACAAATCACGCAAAACTGTGCCTGCCATTTTACTTTTAAAAGCGCAGGGAGGATGAAGACTGAGTCACATGACCCTGGAAGGGAGGCTTGCCCACAGCCCCCCTGATTGGCTGGCAGCCTGATAGAACAAGCCACTGCTTATTCTGACATTAATATTTGTGTGTGCATAAATGGGGTTCAGGTATCTGCCTCCATTAAAGCATAATTTTTTAAAAGCGTGTTCATAACAATACACTGTTTGACACTGCCCTTTGTATGTATAAATATGGGCAGGTATCTGCCCCATTAAGGCATGATTTTTGGATGCTTGCTCAGAACAAGTGAATGATTCTTCAGACACTAATGTGTGTATGTGTGTGTGTGTGTATAAAAACAAGAAAGCATCTTCACTCATTAA
The DNA here is from genome assembly GCF_905171765.1 of Bufo bufo. Taxonomy (NCBI): domain Eukaryota; kingdom Metazoa; phylum Chordata; class Amphibia; order Anura; family Bufonidae; genus Bufo; species Bufo bufo. Next base: position 106,392,104 of record NC_053395.1, on the reverse strand, counting down.
CCACTTGCCGCCGCGCTAACGCCGAAAGGCGTCATTGCGGCGGCTCCCCCAGGCTACGCTAACGCCAATTGGCGTCATCTCGCATGAGCCGAGATTTCCTGTGAACGCGCGCACACAGGGGCGCGCGTTCACAGGAACGGAAGGTAAGAGAGTTGATCTCCAGCATGCCAGCGGCGATCGTTCGCTGGCAGGCTGGAGATGTGATTTTTTTAACCCCTAACAGGTATATTAGACGCTGTTTTGATAACAGCGTCTAATATACCTGCTACCTGGTCCTCTGGTGGTCCCCTTTGTTTGGATCGACCACCAGAGGACACAGGTAGCTCAGTAAAGTAGCACCAAGCACCACTACACTACACCCCCCCCGTCACTTATTAACCCCTTATTAGCCCCTGATCAGCCCTGATCACCCCATATAGACTCCCTGATCACCCCCCTGTCATTGATCACACCGCTGTAAAGCTCCATTCAGACGTCCGCATGATTTTTACGGATCCACTGATAGATGGATCGGATCCGCAAAACGCACACGGACGTCTGAATGGAGCCTTACAGGGGCGTGATCAATGCCTGTGGTGATCACCCCATATAGACTCCCTCATCACCCCCCTGTCATTGATCACACCCCTGTAAAGCTCCATTCAGACGTCCGCATGATTTTTACGGATCCACTGATAGATGGATCGGATCCGCAAAACGCACACGGACGTCTGAATGGAGCCTTACAGGGGCGTGATCAATGACTGTGGTGATCACCCCATATAGACTCCCTGATCACCCCCCTGTCATTGATTACCCCCCTGTCATTGATCACACCCCTGTAAAGCTCCATTCAGACGTCCGCATGATTTTTACGGATCCACTGATAGATGGATCGGATCCGCAAAACGCATACGGACGTCTGAATGGAGCCTTACAGGGGCGTGATCAATGACTGTGGTGATCACCCCATATAGACTCCCTGATCACCCCCGTCATTGATCACACCCCTGTAAAGCTCCATTCAGACGTCCGCATGATTTTTACGGATCCACTGATAGATGGATCGGATCCGCAAAACACATACGGACATCTGAATGGAGCCTTATAGGGGGGTGATCAAAGACAGGGGGGTGATCACCCTATATAGACTCCCTGATCACCCCCCTGTCATTGATCACCCCCCCTGTCATTGATCACCCCCCTGTCATTGATCACCCCCTGTAAAGCTCCATTCAGACGTCCGCATGATTTTTACGGATCCACTGATAGATGGATCGGATCCGCAAAACGCATACGGACGTCTGAATGGAGCCTTACAGGGGCATGATTAATGACTGTAGTGATCACCTCATATAGACTCCCTGATCACCCCCCTGTCATTGATTACCCCCCTGTCATTGATCACCCCCCCTGTCAGGCTGCATTCAGATGTCCGTATGATTTTCACGGATCCACGGATACATGGATCGGATCCGCAAAACACATACGGACATCTGAATGGAGCCTTATAGGGGGGTGATCACCCCCCCTGTCATTGATCACCCCCCCTGTCATTGATCACCCCCCTGTCAGGCTCCATTCAGACATTTTTTTGGCCCAAGTTAGCGGAAATTATTATTTTTTTCTTACAAAGTCTCATATTCCACTAACTTGTGTCAAAAAATTAAATCTCACATGAACTCACCATACCCCTCACGGAATCCAAATGCGTAAAAATTTTTAGACATTTATATTCCAGACTTCTTCTCACGCTTTAGGGCCCCTAGAATGCCAGGGCAGTATAAATACCCCACATGTGACCCCCATTTCGGAAAGAAGACACCCCCAGGTATTCCGTGAGTCCATGAAAGATTGAAATTTTTGTCCCAAGTTAGCGGAAAGGGAGACTTTGTGAGAAAAAAATAAAAAATATCAATTTCCGCTAACTTGTGCCAAAAAAAAAAAAATTCTATGAACTCGCCATGCCCCTCATTGAATACCTTGGGGTGTCTTCTTTCCAAAATGGGGTCACATGTGGGGTATTTATACTGCCCTGGCATTCTAGGGGCCCCAAAGCGTGAGAAGAAGTCTGGTATCCAAATGTCTAAAAATGCCCTCCTAAAAGGAATTTGGGCACCTTTGCGCATCTAGGCTGCAAAAAAAGTGTCACACATCTGGTATTGCCGTACTCAGGAGAAGTTGGGGAATGTGTTTTGGGGTGTCATTTTACCTATACCCATGCTGGGTGAGAGAAATATCTTGGCAAAAGACAACTTTTACCATTTTTTTATACAAAGTTGTCTTTTGCCAAGATATTTCTCTCACCCAGCATGGGTATATGTAAAATGACACCCCAAAACACATTCCCCAACTTCTCCTGAATACGGAGATACCACATGTGTGACACTTTTTTGCAGCCTAGGTGGGCAAAGGGGCCCATATTCCAAAGCGCACCTTTCAGATTTCACTGGCCATTTTTTACAGAATTTGATTTCAAACTCCTTACCACACATTTAGGCCCCTAGAATGCCAGGGCAGTATAACTACCCCACAAGTGACCCCATTTTGGAAAGAAGACATCCCAAGGTATTCGCTGATGGGCATAGTAAGTTCATGGAAGTTTTTATTTTTTGTCACAAGTTTATTTTTTGTACCCGGATAAATAAAATACCGGGATTAGCCATTTAACGATACTAGGATGCGCTACTGCACAGCCTAGTATCAGAGAACATGGCACGCACCGTTCTCATGACGCACCATGTTCCCTTTAGCAGCACAGCTGCCGCTGAAACCAAGGAGGAGAGAGAGGGGAGGAGGAGGGGAGGGGGTTTGGGGACTGTGCCACCAATGAAAATAACTAACCTTTAAATACAAGTATAGGCTGTGGGTGCTGGTGGTGGTATCACATACACGGCACCTGGCCTCTATGACAAGCAGATGCAATCCGCCAAACAGCAGCAATTAACTCCTCAGGTGTTGGGTATGTGATACCGCCGCCGGCAACCGCAGCTTACACTTGAATTATTGGGTTAATTATATTTATTGGTGGTGCAGTGCACTCCCTCCACAATCTCCCCCAGTATTATAGTCATTGGTGGCAGTGGCCACAGGGTCCCCTCCTCATTGGTGGTGATGTGGCAGCTTCCGATCGCAGCCCAAGCAGTAAAGTTGCGAGGCTCTGATCGGTTACCATGGCAGCTAGGACGCTACTTAAGCCTTTGTGGCCATGGCAAGCTCCCTGCTGCTGTTTGCACAAAGCACAGGGCAGCAGGGACAGTGTAAACTCATATTCACCCTAATAGAGCTCTATAAGAGTGAATAGTATAAGGGATTAAAAGATCCCAGGTTCTAGCCCCTAAGGGGGCTAATGGTTATTAAATAAAAAGTAAAAAAAAAGTTTAAAATAAAACACCAATATTAAGTTTAAATCACCTCCTTTCCTAATTTTCCTTTTAAAATATATTACATATCGCCAAGTCCAAAATATAAAAAAAATATATCTCCTATGCGGTGAACGCCGCACCAGAAAAAAACATTTTTAAACTGCGCGAATTTTTTTAGTAACCTTGTCCCCCCCCTTCAAAAAAAGGATAAGACTGTTCTATTATGGGCAGGATGTTCCATAAAATGCGGAATGCACGCGTCTTTTTTGTTTGTTTATTTTTTTTCTCGTGGTATTGAATGGTATTGAGTATCACTCTAGCTTAAGTGCAAGGAGGCAGCGGCGAATGCACAGTGAGAATAGCAGCCGGCTGACTGCGGGAGCCTGGGACGGGATCACGCAGTAACAAGGAGTAAGGGACGGGCTTAGCTTGACTTGAAGCAAGGAGGCCGCTGCCCCCTTGACTAAGCTAGGTCTGAAGATGGAGATTAAAACAGCGTTTTTATAAAGTATGCAGCAACCGATAGAGGAATGAAACACATGATTATTAACACACTGGGGGATACTGTAAGGTAATAATGTCGGTTTTATATGTGTTTTGGAGGTGACAGGTTCCCTTTAAACATGCTTTTGTTAACCCAATCAACCATGTGTTTGCCTGTAGCCATATATTTCATTATCACTCTGACATTTATTTTTGCGGTCATTGAAATAAAGAGTTTAAAAGGGTGTGGGGGATGGGGGGTAGGAAGAGAATGATACAAGAAAAAAAATATATGGATCCTAGGAGACTTCAGAGTTTCATATGCCAGTTTTCAGGCCAACTGGAGAACTTTTGATTCGGGTAAAATCGATTCAGACCTGAAATGAATTTTCTGACCTTTCTATCAGTATTGGACCCGAAATGAATTTCAAGAAATTTGCTCATCACTTACTTGGTAACAGTTACCACAATTTATTTTATTTTGCCTCAACTGTCAAAAGCAAACACAAGCTGGGAGAACACTTTTACCAGGCCTACACAAAACTTGAACTATAGAAAAAAATAAAACTGCTGCATGTTGTGCCAGTGCTATTAATTCAACAATTGGTGGTCAATTTTTGGCACTCCTGTGGCCAATGGCTCTGATTTATCATACCTTCACTCCAAAATTCTGGTGTCAAAAAGTTGCAAAAATAGAGCTTTTGCGACTTTTTTGCGCTCGTTTAAGCAAAATTTTGCGACTTTTTGTATTTTAACACCACTCACTCCAGTAAGTAATGTGGGTGCAAAAGTGAGTGTGGTTACCTATGTTAATGAGTTTCAGTCCAGATTTATCATTGTGACTTTTTTTAAAAGTCACAATCTCACTCCAGGAGGAAGGTGCAGTAGGAAAACTGGAGTACATTCTCTAGACAAAAGTGTTAGGTCTAAGGATAAGCAAAATTTATCAAGTAACATGAGACATTTGATAAATGTGGCATAAAGTACTTCAACCCAGACTCAAGCAAAACGGACTTCAAATTTTCCCCTCATGATAAATTCCCCCAATATCTTTAGAAATAAATGACTTTATTCAAGAATTCACTGGTTGGTCAGGTGATGAGCCCCCCATCATAAATAGGATGGCATTTTAGGGTAGGGAGATTGCTCTTGTTAAAGGGTTTTCTGAGTCTATGAATAAAATAAAAAACGGAATTAGACTTACCGGTAATTCTGTTTCCATGAGATCATCATGGCGGCATACAAGGAGATTGACCCCTGACCTCTGTAGGGGCAGGAACAGAGAAAGGTTAAATACCCCCCTCCCACCACCAACACCAGTGCTTCCAAAATCACACAGAGTAACCTGGTGGTGAAAAATTAACAAACAGTGGAGAAGGTACTATTTCATACCTTCTGGAGACCCTCCAAAAGTTAAAAATGTAAAAATATATGTAGGGAGGGAATAACGTGCCGTCGTGATGATCTCATGGAAACAAAATTACCATTAAGTCTAATTCTGTTTTTTCCATAGCATCATCACGACGGCATACAGGAGATATACAAAATATATCAGTTAAGGGGGGGCTACAGCCTGGAGGACTTTCCGCCCAAAGGACAGATCAGAGGATCTGGAAAGATCCAGGCGGTAGTGTTTTATAAATGTATGGATGCTGGACCAAGTGGCAGCTCGACATATTTCTTCCAGGGAGGCGCCAGCTCGCTCTGCCTGAGAGGAAGACATGGCCCTAGTGGAATGGGCCCTAATGTTGACTGACATGGAAGATTTTGAATTTGGTAACACAGGCAAATGGTTTCACTGATCCATCTAGCTATAGAAGACCGGGAGGCTTTCTGGCCCTTGTACTTTCCTACAAAGAGTACTAGTAAGTTGTCGGATTTTCTGAACTATTCGGTAGCAGAAATATAGTCTAGAACTGCCCGTCTAACGTCCAGAGGAGTGGGAGGAAGACTCTGTCATTAGAGGGGTGTTGACAAAAGGAAGGTAGGGTAATTTCCTGGCTCCGATGAAAGCTGGATACAACTTTAGGGAGAAAGCCTGGGTCGAGTCGGAGAATGATCATATCATCCAGGACACGAAGGTAGGGTTCCCCAACGGATAGAGCCTGCAACTCGCCTAATCTGCGGGCCGAGGTTATTGCAATTAGGAAGGCGGTCTTTAGGGACAATAATTTTATTGGACAATCGGTAATGGGTTCAAATGGTGGTAGAGTGAGACCCGTAAGGACAATATTTAAATCCCAGGAGGGGACACGGGAGGTGATTGTTGGACAAAGTCTGGTAGCTGCTCTAATGAATCTTCTGACCCAACGATGACTAGCTATATCTTGGTAAAAAACAACAACTTAGGGCTGAGATTTGGACCTTCAGGGTAGAAGGTCTAAGCCCCAGGTCTAGACCCTGTTGCGGGAAAACCAGGATTCTTTGAATGTTGAGTCTATGTAGGTGTGGAGATTTGTTGCCACTCCAGGAGCAGAAGCGCTTCCAGATTTTAAGGTAGAATGCGGATGTTACGTTCTTCCTGGAGGCTTTCAAGGTAGTTATAACTTTATCTGATAAGCCCTGTTGTTTTAGAGTCTGGGTCTCAGGATCCATGCTGCTAGTTTCAGAAGCTGTGGGTTTGGGTGTAGAACCGGACCCTGATGGAGTAGATCCCCCCCGTATAGGAAGGGGCAGGAATTCTGGAGGGAGTATCTCTGGAGAGATGCGAACCAGCTCCTCTTCGGCCATAGGGGAACGATCACGATTACTGTGGCCTTGTCCTGGCGAATTTTTTGGATTACCTTTGGGATTAAAGGAAGCGGAGGGAAGGCATAGCATAGCTTCCAATGCCAACGGATGGCGAAGGCGTCTAAGGCATAAGGTCTGTCCCTGGGGTTTAACCCCTTAGGGACCCATGACGTACTGGTACGGCATGGTTCCCGAGTCCGTAAAGATCCATGACGTACCGGTACGTCATGGGTTTAAAACTACATTGCGGCGCGGTGGGGGTTAATCGGAACAGGATGTCCGCTGAAATCATTCAGCGGGACTCCTGTCACAACGCCGGGGGGGTCATGTGATCCCCCGTGTTGGCGATCGCAGCAAACCGCAGGTCAATTCAAACATGCGGTTTTCTGCGTTTCCGGTACATTCGGGTCTCCGGTGACCCGATGAACCGGAAAAGAACGGTGATCGGTGGTGTGATTACACACCACCAATCACAGTCCGAGCATTTGTGGGCGGCGTTGCTGGCCGTGGTGCTGTCCTTGGTGCTGGAGAGAGGCGGGAGATTCAAACTCCTGGCGCTCCTCTCACCTCCTCTTCCTGCTGCTGCACCTGCACCATCCAGCACCGTCCTCACCAGCTCCTGCGATCCCCCCGTCTGTACCCATTTTTTGTGTGCGCTGACTGTGGCCGGCACTCTTAGCGCATCGCCCGCCCCACCGCTGATCAGCTTTGTACCGCTGATCAGCAAGTTTGAAAAAAAAAATTTCTAACACACACTTGTCCATTTTATTTTTTTTACTTTTTAGTAAGTGAACACCCGTGCCCCCACACACACGCACATACAATAAAGTTTTACACGCACGCACATACACACACACACATACCCATGGCCCACTGGATGTTCTCGTGGAGGAGACATACGCCCAGCTTTCCTCCGACTCCGAGAGCCCCAGTGAGGATGAGGATGACCCCACGTTCCTCTTGTCATCCGCATCCTCCTCTGATGACGATGAGCCCCCAAGGCGGCGGAGACGCCGCCAGGCAGAGCCAGGGGCCCCACATGCTAGGGACCCTGTGGCCCACACCAGTACGAGCCTCCCTGCTGGTGAACTTAGCTGGTGTCCCCCAGTGGATTTTGAGCCCGAGATTCCGGATTTTGTTGGCAATCCAGGAATCCAGATTCCCACAATGGGCTTCACTGAAATTGACTTTTTTAGGTTTTTTTTCAGTGACCCATTTGTGAATCAGATGGTGGAGCAGACGAACCTGTACGCCCAACAGTTCGTTGCTCAGCACCCGGGCTCCTTTTTGGCTAGACCCGGTGGCTGGACGCCGGTCAGTGCAGCAGAGATGAGGACATTTTGGGGCCTCGTGCTGCACATGGGACTAGTGCAAAAACCCAGTGTCAGGCAATACTGGAGTGGGGACGTCCTCTACCAGACCCCACTCTGCAGTATGGCCATGACACGCCCCCGGTTTGAGGCCATCCAAAAATGTCTGCCTATGACCGTCTGTATAAGATACGGCTGGTCATCGATCACTTCGGGGACAAATTTGCGCAGGCCTACGTACCTGGAAGGGAGGTCGCGGTTGAGGAGTCTCTCGTTGCGTTCAAGGGGAGACTCAGTTTACGCCAATACATTCCCACTAAGCGGGCGAGGTATGGCGTGAAAATGTACAGTCGTGGCCAAAAGATTTGAGAATGACACAAATATTAGTTTTCACAAAGTTTGCTGCTAAACTGCTTTTAGATCTTTGTTTCAGTTGTTTCTGTGATGTAGTAAAATATAATTACACGCATTTCATACGTTTCAAAGGCTTTTATCGACAATTACATGACATTTATGCAAAGAGTCAGTATTTGCAGTGTTGGCCCTTCTTTTTCAGGACCTCTGCAATTTGACTGGGCATGCTCTCAATCAACTTCTGGGCCAATTCCTGACTGATTGCAACCCATTCTTTCATAATCACTTCTTGGAGTTTGTCAGAATTAGTGGGTTTTTGTTTGTCCACCCGCCTCTTGAGGATTGACCACAAGTTCTCAATGGGATTAAGATCTGGGGAGTTTCCAGGCCATGGACCCAAAATGTCAATGTTTTGGTCCCCGAGCCACTTAGTTATCACTTTTGCCTTATGGCACGGTGCTCCATCATGCTGGAAAATGCATTGTTCTTCACCAAACTGTTGTTGGATTGTTGGAAGAAGTTGCTTTTGGAGGGTGTTTTGGTACCATTCTTTATTCATGGCTGTGTTTTTGGGCAAAATTGTGAGTGAGCCCACTCCCTTGGATGAGAAGCAACCCCACACATGAATGGTCTCAGGATGCTTTACTGTTGGCATGACACAGGACTGATGGTAGCGCTCACCTTTTCTTCTCTGGACAAGCCTTTTTCCAGATGCCCCAAACAATCTGAAAGAGGCTTCATCGGAGAATATGACTTTGCCCCAGTCCTCAGCAGTCCATTCACCAAACTTTCTGCAGAAGATCAATCTGTCCCTGATGTTTTTTTTTGGAGAGAAGTGGCTTCTTTGCTGCCCTTCTTGACACCAGGCCATCTTCCAAAAGTCTTCGCCTCACTGTGCGTGCAGATGCGCTCACACCTGCCTGCTGCCATTCCTGAGCAAGCTCTGCACTGGTGGCACTCCGATCCCGCAGCTGAATCCTCTTTAGGAGACGATCCTGGCGCTTGCTGGACTTTCTTGGACGCCCTGAAGCCTTCTTAACAAGAATTGAACCTCTTAACTTGAAGTTCTTGATGATCCTATAAATTGTTGATTGAGGTGCAATCTTAGCAGCCACAATATCCTTGCCTGTGAAGCCATTTTTATGCAACGCAATGATGGCTGCACGCGTTTCTTTGCAGGTCACCATTGTTAACAATGGAAGAACAATGATTTCAAGCATCACCCTCCTTTTAACATGTCAAGTCTGCCATTTTAGCCGAATCAGCCTGACATAATGATCTCTAGCCTTGTGCTCATCAACATTCTCACCTGAGTTAACAAGACGATTACTGAAATGATCTCAGCAGGTCCTTTAATGACAGCAATGAAATGCAGTGGAAAGGTTTTTTTGGGATTAAGTTAATTTTCATGGCAAAGAAGGACTATGCAATTCATCTGATCACTCTTTATAACATTCTGGAGTATATGCAAATTGCTATTATAAAAACTAAAGCAGCAACTTTTCCAATTTCCAATATTTATGTAATTCTCAAAACTTATGGCCACGACTGTACAAAATTTGTGAGAGTACCTCAGGGTACACTTACAAATTTTGTGTGTACGAGGGGCGAGATTCCCGTATTCAACCCCCAGAATGTCCCCCCACTCTGGGTGTTAGCGGGAAACTCGTGTGGGACCTTATGCACCCACTGCTAGATAAGGGTTACCACTTGTACGTGGATAACTTTTATACTAGCATTTCCTTGTTCAGGTCCCTTGCCGCCAGATCCACGTCCGCTTGTGGGACCGTGCGGAAAAATCAGCGTGACCTCCCTGCCCACCCCCTATTACTAGGGGTGAGACCCGTGCCATTACCAGTGGAAACCTGTTGCTGGTCAGGTATAAGGACAAGAGGGATGTCCTTATACTGTCCACAATCCACTGTAACAGCATCACCCCTGTCCCTGTGCGAGGTACCGCGGCAACGGTCCTCAAGCCTGATTGTATCGTCGACTACAATCGGTATATGGGAGGAGTTGATCTCTCTGATCAAGTCCTCAATACATATAATGCCATGCACAAAACCTGGGCATGGTACAAAAAAGTTGCGGTCTACTTGGTACAGGTTGCCTTGTACAATGCTTTTGTAGTATCCCGAAGCACTGGCAACATAGGGACATTCCTCAAACTGCGGCCATCCGAATGTTGTAAAACTATAACTCCCAGCATGCCCAGACAACCTACAGCTATCAGCAGGGTATGGTGGGAATTGTAGTTTTACAACATCTGGAGGGCCGCAGTTTGAGGATGCCTGTTTAGTGTCTCCAAAGTCTGAGAGCCATACATATTGGGCATCGCCGCGTCCGTAAAAATCTCCTCTATAAAAATACCCCAAACTAGCCCCTCGATAAACGCCATCAAAAAAATCTAATAAAAACTGTCAAAAAAAGCCATTTTTATTGTCACGTTGGATCCAAAAAGTGTAATAACAAGCCATTAAAAAGTCATATGTACCCCCAAATAGTGCCAAACGGCCATCTCATCCCGCAAAAAATGAGCCCCTACATTAGATAGTCGCCAAACAAAAAGAAAAAAACTGGAGCTCCCAGGCTATGGAGATACTAAAATAGTTTTGTTTTGTTCCTAAAATAATAATAGTGTAAAATCTAAATAAATTTTAAAATGTAGACATATTAGGTATCGCCGCGTCCGCAAGAATCTGCCCTATAAAAATAACATTTGACCAAACCCCTCGGATGAACAGCGTTAAAAATATAAAATAAAAACGGTGCCAAAACCCATTTTTGGGCAAAAGTTCCATTTGAAACCTTTTTTTCCGGTAATAAAGCAAGGGTTAACAGACAGACAAAACTAAATATTTATTGCCCAGATTCTGTAGTTTGCAGAAACACCCCATATATGGTCGTAAATGGCTATATAGCCACACGGCAGGGCATAGAACGAAGGGAACGCCATATGGTTTCTGGAAGGCAGATTTTGATGGACTGGTTTATTTACACCATGTCCCATTAGAAGCCCCCCTGATGTAGCCTAGACTAGAAACTCCAAAAAAGTGATCCCATCTAAGAAACTAAACCCCTCAAGGTATTCAAAAGTTACTTTAAAAACGTTGTTAACCCTTTAGGTAACATAGTAAATAAGGCCGAAAAAAGACATTTGTCCATCCAGTTCGGCCTGTCATCCTGCAGGTTGATCCAGAGGAAGGCAAAAAAAACCTGTGAGGTAGAAGCCAATTTTAATCACTTTAGGAGAATAAAAAATTCCTTCCCGACTCCAATCAGGTAATCAGAATAACTCCCTGGATCAACAACCCCTCTCTAGTAGCTATATCCTGTAATATTATTACACTCCAGAAATACATCCAGGCCCCTCTTGAATTCCTTTATTGTACTCACCATCACCACCTTCTCAGGCAGAGAGTTCCATAGTCTCACTGCTCCTACCGTAAAGAATCCTTTTCTATGTTTGTGTACAAACCTTCTTTCCTCCAGACGCAGAGGATGTCCCCTCGTCACAGGTGTTCCACAAAACTAAATCGCGAATGTAGAAACAATTTTAGAATTTACATTTTTTGTTAACTTGCCTCAAAAAAGTGTAATATAGAGCAACCAAAAATCATATTTACCCTAAAATAGTCCCAAAACAACAACCACCTTATCCCGTAGTTTCCTAGATGGGGTCACTTTTATAGAGTTTCTACTCTAGGGGTGCAGCAGGGGGCTTGAAAGGGTACATCGTGTAAATAAACCAGTACAGCAAAATCTGCCTTCCAAAAACCATATGGTGTTCCCCTTCTTCTATGTCCTGCCGTTTAGCCAAATAGTAGTTTAAGATCACATATGGGGTGTTTTTGCAAACTACAGAATCAGGGCAACCCATATTGAGTTATGTTTGGCTGTTATATATTCATGAACACCTTCCCAAATTAAAATATACCTTTTAATATGTGATCCTATAGTACACTGAGTGAAAAACATAGATCACAACATACTGACATATAAAAACAGAACAAAAAACAAATCCCAACGTTACGTTTCCCCAGCCGCTAGGTACTACGCCTGGTTCGTCAGGGCAAGTGGAGAGTGATGCTCCAACAGCAAGATCCCAAAATGAAGATTTTCTATTAGGTGCCACACAGTGTACTATAGGATATATACAGTAAATCGAATACTGGCTGATATCACATAGTTCATGTTGTATGTGCTGTTCTGACCCTTTTTCTGTACGTAGGCCAGTTGTAGGCCAGTTTTTAAAGCATATTCATTAAAATGTATATTTTAATTTGGGAAGGTGTTCATGAATATATTGCTTTATTCTTACCTTTTGGATATCTACTGATATAGCAGTTTTGTGTGGTAGAATTTATGGCTAACAAGTATGGCAGGTTTTCTTAAAGGATCCATTAATACGGATAGCTGGTTGGAGGAGGAGGTATTTTCTGAGCAGGAGGGTACTTCTGAGAGAAGTGGAAATATACAGATGTGTCATCGCTACTGCTACCTTATTTCGCAATTCGTTACTAACTAAACGCGATTTTATCTCCTCCAGTCTATCAATACACACCAATGCCAGTAGGTGGCGGTGTTGAGTTAAAGTTAATATCGCTATCCGGCTCCTGATACAGCCCGTAATCATCCTGACACTATACAGGAGCCGGGCAATGGCACCTCAACATTAAATCATTAAAAAAATAAACGGTCCTGTACCCCACTGTACTGTCCTGTGCCCCACTGCACCCGACTGTACTGTCCTGTGCCCCACTGCACCCGACTGTACTGTACTGTGCCCCACTGCACCCGACTTTACTGACCTGTACCCCACTGCATCTTCTACAGTGCAGCAACACTTCAGCCAGTAAACCAAATAACATAGTAACAGAGGACAGTGGGACATTCTCACAAAAACCTTTGTTCAATTCTATTTAATAAATATCAAAAAATCGCAGCATACCGGTATGATAACTCATAAGGACACACTCACATATCGCCGCTGTTAACAAGCCGGTATCAGAAAAATGTGGGCTGGATCGGGTCATATCTCATGTCCATAGCAAAACCTGTATATGGAGTAACCTTTTTAAAAAAAGGGGTTACTCCATCTTTCATTGCGGCATTTTATATTTACGTGGCATGATTCAACAAGGTGCTGATAGCATTCTTTAGAAATGTTGGCCCATATTGATAGGATAGCATCTTGCAGTTGATGGAAATTTGAGGGATGCACATCCAGGGCACGAAGCTCTCGTTCCACCACATCCCAAAGATGCTCTATTGGGTTGAGATCTGGTGACTGTGGGGGCCATTTTAGTACAGTGAACTCATTGTCATGTTCAAGAAACCAATTTGAAATGATTCGAGCTTTATGACATGGTGCAGAGGATGGATACATGTTCTCATTCGGTTTACGCCAAATTCGGACTTTACCATTTGAATGTCTCAACAGAAATCGAGACTCATCAGACCAGGCAACATTTTTACAGTCTTCAACAGTCCAATTTTGGTGAGCTCGTGCAAATTGTAGCCTCTTTTTCCTATTTGTAGTGGAGATGAGTGGTACCCGGTGGGGTCTTCTGCTGTAGTAGCCCATCTGCCTCAAGGTTGTGCATGTTGTGGCTTCACAAATGCTTTGCTGCATACCTCGGTTGTAACGAGTGGTTATTTCAGTCAACGTTGCTCTTCTATCAGCTTGAATCAGTCGGCCCATTCTCCTCTGACCTCTAGCATCCACAAGGCATTTTTTCCCACAGGACTGCCGCATACTGGATGTTTTTCCCTTTTCACACCATTCTTTGTAAACCCTAGAAATGGTTGTGCGTGAAAATCACAGTAACTGAGCAGATTGTGAAATACTCAGACCGGCCCGTCTGGCACCAACAACCATGCCACGCTCAAAATTGCTTAAATCACCTTTCTTTCCCATTCTGACATTCAGTTTGGAGTTCAGGAGATTGTCTTGACCAGGACCACATCCCTAAATGCATTGAAGCAACTGCCATGTGATTGGTGACTAGATAATTGCATTAATGAGAAATAGAACAGGTGTTCCTAATAATTCTTTAGGTGAGTGTATATATCTTGTATTAGCATTTTCCCCTGTCCCCTATATTTATTTTAGGGGACAATAAAAGAAAAAGAAAAAAATGACAGCATCTCGGCTTTAAACATAAAGGGGACTGCCATTTTCTTTTCTGACTGGTCCTTATATACCCCGGAGGGGTGTTTTCATTGGTTGCAGGAGTCACATAGTTTTGACAAGGTAATGCTATGCCAGGCGGAGTCCTAATGGCCATTCACATTAACAACACTAGGTTTCATTCATAGAATACTGTAGCCAATGGGATACATTTTCCCACGGTCACGAGAGCCAATCAGGGACAGTCCCCAGGTAATTAAGGTTAATTGCTGATGACAGGTTGTCAAAACACTGGTTTCAAAATGTATATTATTGGCTGCCTATTCAGTATTCTATGAATGAAACCTATTTTTAATAATGTGAATGGCCAGAGGAGGGCATGTGACTCCTTCAGCCAATGAAAACACCCCTCCGGGGTATATAAGGACCATCCAGAAATGAAAATGGCAGTCCCCTTTATGTTTAAAGCCGAAATACTGTCCTTTTGTTTTTTATTGACCCGTATATATGGGTTTTGCTATGGACATGAGATATGACCCGATCCAGCCCACATTTTTCTGATACCTACCTGCTTGTTAGTGTGGGACACTGTAAATACACTTTATTTCAACTTAATAGAGACTTTGGATCCTTGCTGAACTCACAGCACTTATTTTACGTGTGATCCTCATGCAATACATGTACTTATAAATAACAAGGATGTGGGGAGATACATAAATGCAGTTCAGTACCTATTTGCCATTATAGCGATAAATAATGTTGATTTATTGATATCTATGGTATAGAAAACATTTGTACTGTATATATATTTTTTATTTAACCACCTCCGGACAGCCTAACGCAGGATCGCGTACCGGAGGCGGCAGCGCTGCGCAGAGTCACGCATATACGCGTCATCTCGCGAGACGCGAGATTTCGCTCAAAGCCGGCCCGCGCATGCGCATCGCGGGCCGGCAAAAGTTAAAGAACAATTTCGTCACCAGCCTGCCAGCAACGATCATTGGCTGGCAGGCTGGCGATTTTCAAAAAAACGAATCACAAGCCATATAACAGATCATATTAGTAAATATGATCTGTAATATGGCTTGTCTGCTCCTCTGCTGGTCCTTTTCGTCGGTTGGATACAGCAGAGGAGCAGACTTCACAGTGAGTAGCACCAACACCACACTTTAGCCCCAGATCACCCCCTGCACCCCAATTAACCCTTTGATCACCCCTTTGATCGCCCCTGTCAATCACTTAGTGAAAGACAAAAAGTGATCAGTGTAAACTGTCACTTTTTTTTCCACTAGTATAGGCTGTTAGGTTTTAGGATAGTTTAGGCCCCTTGGTTAGGTAGTTAGCGATCGGTTAGCGCCCAGCCCACCGCACCGCAGTCACTGATTCGCGTATCGCTAATCAGCATTTGTACTTTTATAGTATCTGTAAGTGATCAAAACTGATCCCGGTCAGATCTATAATAGTATTAGTGTCACTTTAGTTCGCCCTCCACCCAAAACGCAGTGTTTGCCCGATCAGGCCTGATCGGTCGCCCACACGTGCGTTCACCCACACCCGCCCCACCGCAGTGACAAAAAATATTTTTTTTTTGATCACTGCACATTCACTTTACACGCTCTGCGGCAATAAAAAAATCAGTTTTGAAATTTTTTTATCAACCGCAGCGGCCTCCGGTACTTCGCTAGCCTCCCCTTTGTAAGACAGGCTTGCTTATTTTCTTGGGTAGTCTCAGGGAATACCCCTAAATTTAGTAGTCCAAAATGTCAAACAGGGGGTATTCTTCTGAAGAGGCCTACAGGATTCTGACCCAGTCGGATGAGGAATGGAAACCCTCATCTGACGAATCTAGCGGGTCAGAATATGAACCTGTAGAAAGCAGTGGCTCTCTGACCCAAAGTTCGGACGAGGAGGTGGAGGTCCCGTGTCGCTAGACCACAGGTTGCGCAGGATCCGCTTCAAGAGCAGCAGAGTGGGGCTGGCGCTGCCGGATCACGTGGTGAGGCATACACCAGCAGCGCAGCCCTCCCTGGACCTAGTACCAGCACTGCCGTACAACCTGGTGAAGTGGCGAGCACCAGAAGGGCAGTTGAAGCTGGTACGGTGGCACGTGCAGTAGTTACCCCGTCGCAGCCACCGCACAGACAGGCCCGTAGAGCCCCTAGAATCCCTGAGGTGCTGGCAAACCCTGATTGGCAGTCACCAACTTCAGCCGCACCATTAGTTCCCCCTTTCACCGCCCAGTCTGGAGTTCGGGTTGAGACGGCTCATATCGGTTCGGCCCTGGGATTTTTTGAGCTGTTCTTGACTGCGGAGCTCTTGGACTTAGTCGTGGCAGAGACAAACCGGTATGCCACACAATTTATATCCGCCAACCCGGGAAGCTATTATGCCCAGCCTTTCCGGTGGAAACCAGTCCAAGTTTCCGAAATTAAAATTTTTCTGGGCCTTCTCCTCAACATGGGTCTAACTAAAAAGCATGAATTGCGGTCATATTGGTCCACGAACCCGATTCATCACATGCCCATGTTCTCTGCTGCTATGTCCAGGGCATGATTTGAGGCCATCCTCCGTTTCCTGCATTTTAGCGACAACACCACCTCCCGTCCCAGAGGCCACCCAGCTTTTGACCGCCTCCACAAAATTCGGCCCCTCATAGACCACTTCAACCAGAAATTTGCAGATTTGTATACCCCCGAGCAAAACATCTGCGTAGACGAGTCCCTAATACATTTTACCAGGCGCCTTGGCTTCAAACAATACATCCCAAGCAAGCGTGCCCGGTATGGGGTCAAATTGTATAAGCTCTGTGAAAGGGCCACAGGCTATACCCACAAATTTCGGATCTATGAGGGAAAAGATCAGACCCTGGAGCCGGTCGGTTGCCCTGACTACCTGGGGAGCAGTGGGAAGACAGTCTTGGACTTGGTGTCACCCTTATTTGGCAAGGGGTACCATCTTTATGTGGACAATTTCTACACAAGTGTGGCCCTCTTTAGGCATTTGTTTCTAGAACAGATTTGTGCCTGTGGCACCGCGCGAACTAGTCGCGTGGGCTTCCCCCAACAGCTCGTTACCACCCGTCTTGCAAGGGGGGAGAGGGCTGCCTTGTGTAACGAAGAACTGCTCGCGGTGAAATGGAGAGACAAGCGTGACGTTTACATGCTCTCCTCCATTCACGCAGACACGACAATACAAATTGAGCGAGCAACCCGTGTCATTGAAAAGCCCCTCTCAGTCCACGACTATAATTTGCTCATGGGAGGGGTGGACTTCAATGACCAGATGTTGTCTCCGTATTTAGTTTCCCGACGCACCAGACGCTGGTATAAGAAGGTGTCTGTATATTTAATTCAATTTGCTCTGTACAATAGTTTTGTTCTCTACAGTAAGGCTGGGAGAACAGGATCCTTCCTCAAATTCCAGGAAAAGATCATCGAGAACCTCCTGTATCCAGAAGGTTCCGTGGCCCCATCCACCAGTGTAGTTAGCCGTCTACACGAGCGACATTTCCCCAGTGTCGTTCCTGGTACCTCAACCCAACCGTCACCCCGAAAAAGATGTCGTGTCTGTAGCAGGAGTGGAAAAAGGCGTGACACCCGCTATTTCTGTCCTGACTGTCCTGACCACCCTGCCCTATGCTTTGGAGAGTGTTTCCGGAAGTACCACACCCAGGTACACTTAGAATAGGGATTGCATCTCACAGGACAGGCACACAGGGCTATTAGGGCCCTTTTACTCACAGCTGCTGCAAACCTCTCCTTTTACCTGGGATAAAGTGCATAACGTACTTCGCCACATCTTTGGGCGATTTGCGCTTTGCACATTGTCCCATGGGGAAGAAGAGGTTTGTTCTATAAAGGTAAAAAAAAACTAAACAAAAAAATAATTACCGGTAAATAAAAAAGTTAACGTTCAGTTAAAAAAGTTAAAAAAAGTTTATATGTTCTGTTCAAAAGTTAATAAATTTATTGCGTTGCGGCCTGGTTTTTTCTTTTTTGTTTTGTTTTTTTTACCTTCCAGGTGGACCAACCGATCAACTAGCTGCAGCACTGATGTGCATTCTGACAGAAGCATTGCGCTGCTGTCAGATTACACGCAAGTCGGTGTATGCAGCGCTGCAAGACGAGATTTCTCCTCTGCAGTAAAAGATACGTTTGCCGAGGCATAAGAGCTGAGGAGGTGGCAGTGTTCATATACTTTGGCAAACACTTTGTATATATAAAAAAAAAAATCCCGGCAAGGATTTATTCATCCACATCGATTGATGTGAATGGAGAAATCTGGTTTGCCAGGGCATACGAGCTAAGTGGGTATGGATGTTGGGCGGAGCTCCTATGTCCTGGCAGACGCCTTTCCCCTCCTTTTTCTATTTTTGGCAGAGATTTTTGCATCCACATTGATCGATGCGAATGAAGAAATCTGTGCCGTTCATTTTTTTCTTTCAGCCCAGAGGCTGAACGGAAAAAAAAAATCTACTTACCCGTATGCTCAATATAAGGAGAATAGCAGAAACTCCTAATGCTGGGCATACATGTAATGATTGCGGAGACCCTCAAATGCCAGGGCAGTACAAACACCCCACAAATAACACCATTTTGGAAAGAAGAGACCCCAAGGTATTCGCTGAGGGGCATATTGAGTCCATGAAAGATTGAAATTTTTGTCCCAAGTTAGCGGAAAGGGAGACTGAGAAAAAAAATAAAAAAAACAATTTCAGCTAACTTGTGCCAAAATTATTTTTTTCTATGAACTCGCCATGCCCCTCATTGAATACCTTGGGGTGTCTTCTTTCCAAAATGGGGTCACATGTGGGGTATTTATACTGCCCTGGCATTTTAGGGGCCCCAAAGCGTGAGAAGAAGTCTGGTATCCAAATGTCTAAAAATGCCCTCCTAAAAGGAATTTGGGCACCTTTGCGCATCTAGGCTGCAAAAAAGTGTCACATATGTGGTATCGCCGTACTCAGGAGAAGTTGGGGAATGTGTTTTGGGGTGTCATTTTACATATACCGATGCTGGGTGAGAGAAATATCTTGGTCAAATGCCAACTTTGTATAAAAAAAATGGGAAAAGTTGTCTTTTGCCAAGATATTTCTCTCACCCAGCATGGGTATATGTAAAATGACACCCCAAAACACATTCCCCAACTTCTCCTGAGTACGGAGATACCACATGTGTGACACTTTTTTGCAGCCTAGGTGGGCAAAGGGGCCCACATTCCAAAGAGCACCTTTCGGATTTCACCGGCCATTTTTTACAGAATTTGATTTCAAACTCCTTACCACACATTTGGGCCCCTAGAATGCCAGGGCAGTATAACTACCCCACAAGTGACCCCATTTTGGAAAGAAGACACCCCAAGGTATTCGCTGATGGGCATAGTGAGTTCATAGAACTTTTTATTTTTTGTCACAAGTTAGTGGAATATGAGACTTTGTAATGAAAAAAAAAAAAATCATCATTTTCCGCTAACTTGTGACAAAAAATAAAAAGTTCTATGAACTCACTATGCCCATCAGCGAATACCTTAGGGTGTCTACTTTCCGAAAAGGGGTCATTTGTGGGGTGTTTGTACTGTCTGGCCATTGTAGAACCTCAGGAAACATGACAGGTGCTCAGAAAGTCAGAGCTGCTTCAAAAAGCGGAAATTCAAATTTTTGTACCATAGTTTGTAAACGCTATAACTTTTACCCAAACCATTTTTTTTTTTTACCCAAACATTTTTTTTTTATCAAAGACATGTAGAACAATACATTTAGAGCAAAATTTATATATGGATGTTGTTTTTTTTTGCAAAATTTTACAACTGAAAGTGAAAAATGTCATTTTTTTGCAAAAAAATCGTTAAATTTCGATTAATAACAAAAAAAGTAAAAATGTGAGCAGCAATGAAATACCACCAAATGAAAGCTCTATTAGTGAGAAGAAAAGGAGGTAAAATTAATTTGGGTGGTAAGTTGCATGACCGAGCAATAAACGGTGAAAGTAGGGTAGGTCAGAAGTGTAAAAAGTGGCCTGGTCTTTAAGGGTGTTTAAGCTATGGGGGCTGAGGTGGTTAATTAGGCGATTAGGCTATCTTTTTATGCTTATTTTTTTATTTTATTTTTAATCATTAGTAGTATGTTATCTCACAGTGCTATTTGTTAAATAAACTTAGATGCAAGACCAGCAGAGGGTGTGCACACCAAAAAGTTTTACTTTTAGATCGATAAATAGATAGCTTAATAATATCATAATTGGTTTGGATTGCACCAGTATGATATTAATAAGCAGTATAGCTGGGTTATATTACTGCCTGTGTAATTTTAACATATTCTTATATGTACTGAACATATTTTTTAAATAAAAAAAATACACACAGTACAAATATGTATTCTATACCATAGATATCAATAAATCAACATTATTTATCAGATAGTATATACAGTACACTGGAGATTACAAGATTAATACAAGTGTGAATGAGATATAGTGTTTTGTACAGTATAATGTACATAGATAGATAGGTAGGTAGAAAAGAGGAGGAAGGAGTACAAAGACTGTGGCATTGAATTTCCATTAACCCAGTCGTACAATGCGCGCACCCATCCCCCAAATTTTCTATTCATTGTTCACCAAGGAAACACCTGTACAAAGGGCATGCTACTACAGAGGATATTGAGATCTATGGTATAGAAAACATATTTGTACTGTATGTATTTTTTTATTTAAAAAATATGTTCAGTACATATAAGAATATGTTAAAATTACACAGGCAGTAATATAACCCAGCTATAGCGCTTATTAATATCATACTGGTGCAATCCAAACCAAGTATGATATTATTAAGCTATCTATTTATCGATCTAAAAGTAAAACTTTTTGGTGTGCACACCCTCTGCTGGTCTTGCATCTAAGTTTATTTAACAAATAGCACTGTCAGATAACATACTCCTAATGATTAAAAAAATAAATAAGCATAGACTTACTTTACACCCTATCCCCCACTCTCAGTATGGCTACATTAGGATCTAAGGCCCCTTTCACACGGGTGAGGAGGGGCTGGCGGGGTTAAAAATAGGGCTGGAGGGGTTAAAAAAAATAATAAACTACTGTACAATGGACTAACTGTACATTCATATATTTATGTATCGATAATTATGATTCAGTACATCGAGAATATTAGACTATATATTTGCATATGCAGCTCTATAATACACTGCTCAAAAAAATAAAGGGAACACAAAAATAACACATCCTAGATCTGAGTTAATTAATTAAATATTCTTCTGAAAAATACTTTGTTCTTTACATAGTTGAATGTGCTGACAACAAAATCACACAAAAATAAAAAAATGGAAATCAAATTTTTCAACCCATGGAGGTCTGGATTTGGAGTCACACTCAAAATTAAAGTGGAAAAACACACTACAGGCTGATTCAACTTTGATGTAATGTCCTTAAAACAAGTCAAAATGAGGCTCAGTAGTGTGTGTGGCCTCCACGTGCCTGTATGACCTCCCTACAACGCCTGTGCATGCTCCTGATGAGGTGGCGGACGGTCTCCTGAGGGATCTCCTCCCAGACCTCGACTAAAGCATCTACCAACTCCTGGACAGTCTGTGGTGCAACGTGACGTTGGTGGATAGAGCGAGACATGATGTCCCAGATGTGCTCAATTGGATTCAGGTCTGGGGAACGGGCGGGCCAGTCCATAGCACCAATGCCTTCGTCTTGCAGGAACTGCTGACACACTCCAGCCACATGAGGTCTAGCATTGTCTTGCATTAGGAGGAACCCAGGGCCAACCGCACCAGCATATGGTCTCACAAGGGGTCTGAGGATCTCATCTCGGTACCTAATGGCAGTCAGGCTACCTCTGGCGAGCACATGGAGGGCTGTGCGGCCCTCCAAAGAAATGCCACCCCACACCATTACTGACCCAATGCCAAACCGGTCATGCTGGAGGATGTTGCAGGCAGCAGAACGTTCTCCACGGCGTCTCCAGACTCTGTCACGTCTGTCACATGTGCTCAGTGTGAACCTGCTTTCATCTGTGAAGAGCACAGGGCGCCAGTGGCGAATTTGCCAATCTTAGTGTTCTCTGGCAAATGCCAAACGTCCTGCACGGTGTTGGGCTGTAAGCACAACCCCCACCTGTGGATGTCGGGCCCTCATATCACCCTCATGGAGTCTGTTTCTGACCGTTTGAGCAGACACATGCACATTTGTAGCCTGCTGGAGGTCATTTTGCAGGGCTCTGGCAGTGCTCCTCCTTGCAGAAAGGCGGAGGTAGCGGTCCTGCTGCTGGGTTGTTGCCCTCCTACGGCCTCCTCCACGTCTCCTGATGTACTGGCCTGTCTCCTGGTAGCGCCTCCATGCTCTGGACACTACGATGACAGACACAGCAAACCTTCTTGCCACAACTCGCATTGATGTGCCATCCTGGATAAGCTGCACTACCTGAGCCACTTGTGTGGGTTGTAGACTCCGTCTCATGCTACCACTAGAGTGAAAGCACCGCCAGCATTCAAAAGTGACCAAAACATCAGCCAGGAAGCATAGGAACTGAGAAGTGGTCTGTGGTCACCACCTGCAGAACCACTCCTTTATTGGGGGTGTCTTGCTAATTGCCTATAATTTCCACCTGTTGTCTATCCCATTTGCACAACAGCATGTGACATTGATTGTCACTCAGTGTTGCTTCCTAAGTGGACAGTTTGATTTCACAGAAGTGTGATTGACTTGGAGTTACATTGTGTTGTTTAAGTGTTCCCTTTATTTTTTTGAGCAGTGTATATCTGTATACACCGCTTGTGACAAACTGCCATTTGCCACTGGGCATTGTAGAGGACTTATGGCTAGCCTCCTGCCCTACGACTATGGCCCCGGGACATGTTGCCCTTCAGGAACAGTGTGACAGAACTGTGCCGCATGTCTGGACTGTTGGTGGGACCGAACGCGGTCAGCGGTGTATGCTGGGGATTCTGTGGAGCTGGAATCGGATGTGCAGATACACGAACGCCGCTGACCCTTACCTTCTTCCATACTGAACTTTCAGCTCCAGAGACTAAGTCCCGTTCGAAGATGGGACTTAGTCGTTTTTCTGCATGAAATTGACCGACCGCACAGCCCAAATCTATGGAACTGTTTAGGGCAGGTCAGTTCATGTCTTTCTAACCCTTCAAAACGCAGCCTTGTCTCGTTATTGGAGGGAATTGCTGTATCACGCTGGGGATTGCTATGCTCTGCATATTCCCTGGAGGAGAGATCTGTCCCACACGGTCCTGAATGCTGGAGGTTCATTCAGGGTGGAAGGAAGACGGCGCGGCTCCAGTTAAGCTACGACGGTTGTGGAGTCTGCGGTGATTGTGGTGTCCAGTGTGGTGCTTGTGGTCCTCAGCGCAAGCTAGGAAGCGTCCATTAACGGAAGCGGATCTGTTACACCGCTCCATTATGTCTTTAGATCTGTGATACAAGATTAGATTTGGATAACACCTGGTGATACATTGTACCGGATTTTTGCGGTCTACTGCATACAGATATATAATAGAGCGGTGTGTACAGATATATAATGAAGTGTTGTATACAGATATGTAATGGAGCAGTGTACAGTATACAGATATATAATGTAGTGGATACAGAGTGTATTTATTAGCTATGTTCCTATAGTGGCTGAATGTTAATACAGTATCGAAAAACAACATGTACAGTATGGATACATTTATATTTAGCAAAACCTTTTGATCATTTCCTCCTTGATGGCACCCCCCACCGACCATCCCCCCTTCTGCCAGGACAATTCCCACACTTATTCTTGCTATTCTTAATGTTGGATCTTTTTCGCCACAATTGCGCAATGGAAACCTAATATGAATTATGATGTTAACACTGACACCATTAAAACAAATAATATTGTTACATGAAAAACAAAAATAAATAAATCAATACAGCTGCAGCGCTGGGTAAGTTTTAAAATACACCAAAAGTTTACAGGCAAAAATAGACCAATATATACAGCGTTGCTGCTATATTGATTTATTATATATAAATATATTTTATATATTTATATTATATATTAATTTACATATAGTATATTTAGTGTAATATTATATAATTATTTTTTAATACAGAGGTTATCTATCTTTCTATCTATCTATATCTATATATGTCCATTATACTGTACAATACACTACATCTAAATCACCATACCTCATATGGATCATGGAATAAATAATTATACAATATTACACTAATTAGACTATATGTAAATTTATATATAATATAAATACTGTATTAACATTCAGCCACTATAGGAACATAGCTAATAAATACACTCTGTATCCACTGCTTCAGAGAAAAACAAATAATAAATAAAAATAAATATGGAAAACTGCAACAAGATACAAAACAATATACACTTAAAGGATAAAAAAACTGATGAATGCAATAATATTGATTGTGTATCTGACATACTTGAAGCAAACTATCTTATTACTTGAAATTGGGACATTCTCTAATAACTTTCTTATCCCCTAAACACTGAAGGTATTTAGATGCAAATCGTGATTCATATGCTAATGCCGCCCTTCATTATCACATGTTTGGCTATTTGTGAACAAGTGAGTCCGTTTAACACTACTGTATATGGTAGCCCTCATAGGGACCCTCGGGATATTATAATCAATGTATACCACGGTCAATAGACCAAACCAAATCCCTTTAGGGGTCTCTATCTAATATTAAAATATATATCTTTATTTCATCATTCTTAAAACATAGGTGTAATAGAAAAAAATAGGTTTAAAATTGTCAGTGTGTAGCGGGGTTTTATATCTACTAAACTAGTAGATGCTAGTAATTACCAGCGGCAACCAAGGGATCCTGTCCCCTTATTCAGTAATTATATACATGTATTCAGGTGTTATATTTATATTTCTGTGGCAGACAGGCTGATGTCAATAGTTAGTGATGATAGATATATTGCATTATCGTACTGTGCCAAAATTGAGTCAGGCAGGGATATGGGTATTTTATTATATTCAATCAAGCCAGCAGTCTATCTGTGCGTGGCCGGCTTTGCGAGCCCTACACACATATCAGCTGTTCACCATAGTCCAGTGGTGGGCAACCTTTTTTGTCAACTGAGCCAAATATCGCCAAAACCACGATTGGAATTTCTTTTGAGAGCCACATTTTTAAAACCTAAAATATTGCATCAACAGTACCAGTGAGGACTATTAGGCTCATGCACACGACCGTGTGCCCGCAAAAAAGTAGCGCATGCTGAAGTGAATGGGTCCATGATGCGTGCTGCACACGGCCGTGTGCAGCCCGCATCAAGGACCCATTCACTTCAATGGGTCCAGGATCCGGGCGCATGCACTACTTTTTTGCGGTGCGGAGGCACAGCCAGAAGCACCACGGAAGCACACTGTAGCACTCATATCCCGGATCCTGGACCCATTGAAGTGAATGGGTCCATGATGCGGGCTGCACACGGCCGTGTGCAGCCCGCATCATGGACCCATTCACTTCAGCATGCGCTACTTTTTTGCGGTGCGGGCAGTCGGATGCGGATCGCGAACCCCATTCAAGTGAATGGGTCCGCGATCCTCATGCAGCTTCCCCATGGTCTGTGTCCATGCATTGCGGACTGCTATTTGCAGTCCGCAGCACAGGCACGGCGCCCTTACATTCGTGGGCATGAGCCAAGAGTGTGTTTTTGAATACTTTTATATGTACTTTCTTTTATTTGGATCTTGATTATTATTTCATTTTATCTTTATCATTTTTTACTTTTCTTAAACTCGTCTGCAGATGTGGATGTAATGTGGATGACGCACTTATGGGGGATATCTGTGGATGACGCACTTATGGGGGATATCTGTGGATGACGCACTTATGGGGGATATCTGTGGATGACGCACTTATGGGGGATATCTGTGGATGACGCACTTATGGGGGATATCTGTGGATGACGCACTTATGGGGGATATCTGTGGATGACGCACTTATGGGGGATATCTGTGGATGACGCACTTATGGGGGATATCTGTGGATGACGCACTTATGGGGGATATCTGTGGATGACGCACTTATGGGGGATATCTGTGGATGACGCACTTATGGGGGATATCTGTGGATGACGCACTTATGGGGGATATCTGTGGATGACGCACTTATGGGGGATATCTGTGGATGACGCACTTATGGGGGATATCTGTGGATGACGCACTTATGGGGGATATCTGTGGATGACGCACTTATGGGGGATATCTGTGGATGACGCACTTATGGGGGATATCTGTGGATGACGCACTTATGGGGGATATCTGTGGATGACACATATATAGCATAAGATGCTATAAATGTGTCATCCACAGATATCCCCCATAAGTGCCCTCCACAGATATCCCCCATAAGTGCCCTCCACAGATATCCCCCATAAGTGAGCCATCCACAGATATCCCCCATAAGTGCCTTCCAGTAAGTAATGTATTAGTGGGGGGAAGGAAGGGGGCAGGGACACTTGCGGCGGGGCCGGTGCAGTGCACACACCAGGTGCAGCTCCTACCTTTCTGCTGCAGGACATTTCGTTCCTCCTGAGCGGCGGCCTCTTCACCACTCCACCCCTCCTCACAGTGGGCAGCCGAACTAGAGCCGCGCTGCCCGCCATTCTGCTGCTGTGCGCAGCGTGACATCTCTCCCTCCGTCATGCGCCTCCTGCCCCGCCTGCCTGCTTCATTCATAAAGTGGAAGGAGCAGACAGACGGGGCAGCAGGCGCATGACGGACAATTTACAAGCAGCTTGAGCGGCGCGATATGGCTGCGCGGCCGCCCACCCGCCAGCCCGAACCAAGGAGCCGCAGTGAAGGATCAAAAGAGCCGCATGTGGCTCGCGAGCCGCGGCTTGCCGACCACTGCCATAGTCAGGCGCAGGCAGTGTAGTCAGCAATACTGAGGTATAATACTGCAATGTACACCATTAGTCGATCCTTTTGTATGTACTTGCAACCTTAATGTATCGCACTGACCACTGCTTGCTTCCACTCCATTAGCTGAGATTAGCTTATACTGCTATATTAACCCTATCTTCTGCCAGTAATTCAAGTCGCGGCTGTTTACTAATTCCCTATATACCTATCCACTATTCACACACCGATTCTAACTTGCCCTAAGCTGCTTCGTTAGCTACAATGAAACTCCTTGCTGCAAAACTGTCTAAAAGTTAAGCGCTACACTGTAACACCCCTCCCGACATGTTTCACCACTATGTGGCTTCGTCAGGGGAAGTGGGGTACTAGTAGGAGTGTAAGCACGCAGTGGCCAGTGCGATACATTAAGGTTGAAAGTACATACAAAAGTATCGACTAATCGTGTACATTGCAGTATTATCCCTCAGTATCGCTGACTACACTGCCTGCGCCTCACTCTGGTGAACAGCTGATATGTGTGTAGGGCTCGCAAAGCTGGCCACGCACAGATAGACTGCTGGGTTGATCGAATATAGTAAAATACCCATAACCCTGCCAGACTCAATTTTGGCACAGTACGATAATGCAATATATCTATCCTCACTAACTATTGACATCAACCAATCCCTTGGTTGCCACTGGTAATTACTAGCAGCTACTAGTTCAGTAGATATAAAACCCCTCTGCACACTGACAATTTTAAACATATTTTTTTCTATTACACTTATGTTTTAAGAATGATGAAATAAAGATATATATTTTAATATTAGATAGAGACCCCTAAAGGGATTTGGTTTGGTCTATTGACCGTGGTATACATTGTTTACTGTATATGGTGTTACTTTACACCCTACCCCCCACTCTCAGTATGGCTACAATAGGATCTAATGCCCCTTTGACACGGGTGAGGAGGGGCTGGAGGGATTAAAAATAGGGCTGGAGGGGATAAAAATTTATAAAAAATAATTTAACTCACCTTAATCCACTTGTTCGCGCAGCCCGGCATCTCTTCTGTCTTCTTCTTTGAGGAATAGGACCTTTGATGATGTCACTGCGCTCATCACATGGTCAATCACATGATCTGTTACCATGGTGATGGATCATGTGACGTACCATGTGATGAGCGTAGTGACGTCACCACAGGTCCTTTTCCTGTGCACAGCACAGAAGAAGACAGAAGAGAAGACGGGCTGCGCGAACAAGTGGATTAAGGTGATTAAATTTTTTTTTTTTTTTTTAACCCCTCCAGCCCTATTGTACTATGCATTCTGTATTCAGAATGCTATTATTTTCCCTTATAACCATGTTATAAGGGAAAATAATAATGATCGGGTCTCCATCCCGATCGTCTCCTAGAAACAGTGCGTGAAAATCGCACCATATCCGCACTTGCTTGCGGATGCTTGCGATTTTCACGCAACCCCATTCACTTCTATGGGGCCTGCGTTGCTTGGAAAATGCACAAAGAGGAGCATGCTGCGATTTTCACGCAACGCACAAGTGATGCGTGAAAATCACTGCTTATCTGCACAGCCCCATAGAAATGAATGGGTCCGGATTCAGTGCGGGTGCAATGCGTTCACCTCACGCATTGCAGCCGCGCGGAAATCTCACCCGTGTGAAAGGGGCCTTACAAGTGGAGTACGTGTTTATTAACTAAAATCAGGAAAATAGCTAAAATAATGACCAGCAATAAAAAATAGCAATAAATTTAAAATAGTGATAGATCCAGGAGCATACACAAATAAATTAATATCCCATAAATATCATAGTTTATGTAGAAGCACCTGAGTTAGCTAGTGTTCCAATTCACAGAGGGGAATAAGACAAGTTCAGTTCACTTCCATATTCTAATATAATTGTAGCAGCATAGAATAGGAGAATAGAGAATTGATATATATATATATAAAATATGGAACAAGGTCTGTCCAGGCTGCATATAAACTAGCAGACTGACTGTACTCAGTTAGTTATAGCAGTGGCTGATACCGAGTAAATCTCCACAAAGTAACTGCAGTTCATAGAATAAATACAGTCCAAAAGTGCATAAGTGTAAATAACAAGTGGTGGCAACACGATAGAACAATACTAACAGTAAGTTAGTGATAAAGGAACAGTAACATATAGCAATCCTGTTAATTCTGATACTGAAATAAAGTGCAAATGCGTGCGAATACCTGTGAAATAAATATATAAAAATAGCAGTGCTCAAATCATAACGATGTTCAATACCCGTGTGAAATCATAAAGTGTCTCTGGAGACTCGGCAATAGTGATAGACAGTCCGTCTTACTAGTTGTTAGATTACTAGAACTCAGTCTTTCTATTATAATATAGCAGATCTCCTGGAAATCGGCCTTGTGTTTCAATGTTAAATCCACACAATTCCTGGAAATGAACTATGTATCACAAAGTTGCAGTCCAACAAATTTCTGGTTAGGCAAACTTTGGATTCAACGGCGGCAGTGCAGTATAGATGCGATAAAATAGTTTTGCAACAGTAGATGCAATTACAGCAGTATTCGTTTGTTACTCACGTTCAGTCCTGCTGTTCACACCGTGGCGTCCCACGAGGTGTAAATTCAGGGTAAGCTTACCTTTGGGCAGCGAGTTAAAAGGCTGCCTTACTGCTGAATGGAGATACTGTGCAATCCGGTCTTGCAGTTTTACAGGTCCGGCTGTGAATGAGAGCGCTTACTCTATCACACTGCAGATTCACATTAGGTTTCCTTAATTGGAATGGGTGTTCCACCTGTCTTTAGCGGCACAGGTGGTTCAGTCTCACCCGTAGATAGCTGCACTATATTCAAAAGGGCCGCGGTTCCTTTTTCCTTGAAAGCGCTTTCTTAGTCCAGCAAATAATATCAAGCTGTTATAGTTGAAGATTAGCCGGTTTTTGTCAGGTCCAATTCCTCCACGCCAGACGCGTTTCGAAGGTTATCCCCCTTCTTCCTTAGTGGCATAACCTTCGAAACAGCTATATCAGTGGATTGATATTTTTATCATTTATTTTTTATTATCTATATTTTAATACCTATTTTAAGGGCCAAGTTCTGTTTAGGGTATACAATTTTATTTATGTATGGTGACCACTGTTTGTATATATCTATATACTGCTATTAATAAATTAGTGTCGCTTTGCTAACCTTGTGGTCTAGTTATAAGAGTGCCCATCCTTTCTACATTACAATTGTCTTTTTGGTGATCAGGGTACGACATCTGTTTGGTGCACCTTGCCATCTTGAGCCAGAGGTGAGCCGTCCTTTATCCTATTCAAGTAACTATCAATGTCAGCGCTTCGATCTTTTAATGGAATTTGCCGTATAACAGAGACAGCAGGCAGTTAGTTAAGGACCTATTTATGGGATATTAATTTATTTGTTTGTGTATGCTCCTGGATCTATCACTATTTTATATGTATTGCTATTTTTTATTCATTGCTATTTTTTATTGCTGGTCATTATTTTAGCTATTGTCCTGATTTTAGTTAATAAACACGTACTCCACTTGTAAGTGTTGCCTGCTACTATTTATTTATTTATTTATTTATTTACAACTAGATTGGGTGAATCTTTTAGCAGTGCACCTATCCATTATTACTCCTGGTTGAGCAACCCAATATTTTTATATGTGAAAAACTTGCATTCATTTTTAAATTATTATTTTTGCATTTTTCCTATTTACATACATTTACATATATTGTATTGATTTATTTATATAAGGACCAGTCAGAAAAGAAAATGGCAGTCTACATTTTTTGGGAGGCAGAGATACTGTCCTTTTTTATTTTTTTATTTACCCTGGATGTTCTGGAGCATCCCCCTGACCTCCTGTCATAAGGCCCATTAACCCTTTCATCCCCTTGCTTCCATCACAGTTCTACAGTACCTCGCGCTGAGCGGCAGTATAACCAGAAGCGCAGTGAAAGGGTCTCCAGCAAGAAAATAACCTGCACTTTCAGCCTGCAGACAATACCCCCCTTCCCCCAAACAGGGAGTTCCTTTAGTCTCCGGGCTTTCAGTGAATGGGAGGGCAGTGCATCAGTGTGTAGAGAGATAGCGTGCGATCTAATTCACAGACAGCAAGATCCCTGTAGGGGGAGGGGGATGCAACCCTATTCAGAGCCCCAGTAAAGTTCATTTGATATACATGTATGCATATATGTGTATATATGTGTGTGTGTGTGTCTGTGTATACATGTATCTATATATATATATATATATATATATATATATACACACACTGCTCAAAAAAATAAAGGGAACACTTAAACAACACAATGTAACTCCAAGTCAATCACACTTCTGTGAAATCAAACTGTCCAGGAAGCAACACTGAGTGACAATCAATTTCACATGCTGTTGTGCAAATGGGATAGACAACAGGTGAAAATTATAGGCAATTAGCAAGACACCCCCAATAAAGGAATGGTTCTGCAGGTGGTGACCACAGACCACTTCTCAGTTCTTATGCTTCCTGGCTGATGTTTTGGTCACTTTTGAATGCTGGCGGTGCTTTCACTCTAGTGGTAGCATGAGACGGAGTCTACAACCCACACAAGTGGCTCAGGTAGTGCAGCTTATCCAGGATGGCACATCAATGCGAGCTGTGGCAAGAAGGTTTGCTGTGTCTGTCAGCGTAGTGTCCAGAGCATGGAGGCGCTACCAGGAGACAGGCCAGTACATCAGGAGACGTGGAGGAGGCCGTAGGAGGGCAACAACCCAGCAGCAGGACCGCTACCTCCGCCTTTCTGCAAGGAGGAACAGGAGGAGCACTGCCAGAGCCCTGCAAAATGACCTCCAGCAGGTTACAAATGTGCATGTGTCTGCTCAAACGGTCAGAAACAGACTCCATGAGGGTGATATGAGGGCCCCAAGTCCACAGGTGGGGGCTGTGCTTACAGCCCAACGCCGTGCAGGACGTTTGACATTTGCCAGAGAACACAGATGAAAGCAGGTTCACACTGAGCACATGTGACAGACGTGACAGAGTCTGGAGACGCCGTGGAGAACGTTCTGCTGCCTGCAACATCCTCCAGCATGACCGGTTTGGCATTGGGTCAGTAATGGTGTGGGGTGGCATTTTTTTTGGAGGGCCGCACAGCCCTCCATGTGCTCGCCAGAGGTAGCCTGACTGCCATTAGGTACCGAGATGAGATCCTCAGACCCCTTGTGAGACCATATGCTGGTGCGGTTGGCCCTGGGTTCCTCCTAATGCAAGACAATGCTAGACCTCATGTGGCTGTAGTGTGTCAGCAGTTCCTGCAAGATGAAGGCATTGATGCTATGGACTGGCCCGCCCGTTCCCCAGACCTGAATCCAATTGAGCACATCTGGGACATCATGTCTCGCTCTATCCACCAACGTCACGTTGCACCACAGACTGTCCAGGAGTTGGCAGATGCTTTAGTCCAGGTCTGGGAGGAGATCCCTCAGGAGACCGTCTGCCACCTCATCAGGAGCATGCACAGGCGTTGTAGGGAGGTCATAAAGGCACGTGGAGGCCACACACACTACTGAGCCTCATTTTGACTTGTTTTAAGGACATTACATCAAAGTTGGATCAGCCTGTAGTGTGTTTTTCCACTTTAATTTTGAGTGTGACTCCAAATCCAGACCTCCATGGGTTGAAAAATTTGATTTCCATTTTTTTATTTTTGTGTGATTTTGTTGTCAGCACATTCAACTATGTAAAGAACAAAGTATTTCAGAAGAATATTTAATTAACTCAGATCTAGGATGTGTTATTTTTGTGTTCCCTTTATTTTTTTGAGCAGTGTATATATATATACATATTATATGTTTGTAATTACATGTATATATTCAGGTATCTATTGCTCTCCAAGAAAAAAAAGGGAATAGTGCATATAGTACTTTCTTTAGCAGAACAAAGGCTCTTTCCAGGAACTGACTAACATTCGATTTGCTAATATAAGCTTAAGTCCTCAGAAGTGTTTTAGGTTATATTTATATCCAGTGCAGCAGTATATTGTGTATATACATAGTTCCACTACCAATCGCAATGCATGACTTCATAGAAATGTAAAAACTGATATTGATAACTAGCAATGCATTTTTTGCAAATATAAAAATATATTACAAGTTATATTATAATATAAATAATAATAATTATAATATATATATATATATATATATATATATATATATAGATATATTTATATACACGCACAAACATATATATACATACATGCATGTATACACAGACACACACACATATATACACATATATGCACACATGTATATACACATATATATATATTAAATTTTACTACTGAAAAATTTACTTTACTGGGGCTCTGAAATAAATTGTAAATAACTGATCTCACCACTTCATCCCCATAGCAAATAATTGAATGCTAGTAGAAAGGGGATTAAAAAGGTTAATCGACAGGAGGCCAGTGGGGCGCTGCTCAACACCTAATGTCATTGTATTTAATAAAAAAAAAAAATGGCAGCATCTCTGTATCCTAATAACAGTATTCTGCCATTTTCTTCACTGCCAGGTCTTTTTATAGCTGGAGCGCTCAATACAGAATATTCAGCCAATTACATTCTAGTTCATAATTAAAAATCAAATTATTCATTTTTATTCATAAAAATACTGTACATCTAATTCATTGGGAAAATAAATAATTTAAAGGCAATGTCGGCACCTGTACTGTACTGCAGATGCTCTATAGTACTGTAAACTGATTGCCAGTCCAAATTTGCCCCATTTTCAGAATTCATTTATGAATAATTAAAAACAACCAGAGGCGCAGTGAAAGGCACCAGCAGTGAAAGGGTCTCCAACAGGAAAATAACCTGCACTTTCAGCCTGCAGACAATACCCCCCTTCCCCCAAACAGGGAGTTCCTTTTGTCTCCGGGCTTTCAGTGAATGGGAGGGCAGTGCATCAGTGTATAGAGAGATAGCGTGTGATCTAATTCACAGACAGCAAGATCCCTGTAGGGGGAGGGGGATGCAACCCTATTCAGAGCCCCAGTAAAGTTCTTTTGATATACATGTATGCATATGTGTGTATATATGTGTGTGTATCGGTGTATACATGTGTCTATATATATATATATATATATATATATATATTTGTAATTACATGTATATCTTCAGGTAGCAATGCATTTTTTGCAAATATAAAAATATATGAAAAGTTATATTATATTATAATATAAATAATAATATAATTATAATATATATATATATATATATATATATATATATATATATATATATATACACACACACACACTCACCTAAAGAATTATTAGGAACACCATATTAATACGGTGTTGGACCCCCTTTTGCCTTCAGAACTGCCTTAATTCTACGTGGCATTGATTCAACAAGGTGCTGATAGCATTCTTTAGAAATGTTGGCCCATATTGATAGGATAGCATCTTGCGGTTGATGGAGATTTGAGGGATGCACATCCAGGGCACGAAGCTCCCGTTCCACCAATCCCAAAGATGCTCTATTGGGTTGAGATCTGGTGACTGTGGGGGCCATTTTAGTACAGTAAACTCATTGTCATGTTCAAGAAACCAATTTGAAATGATTCGAGCTTTGTGACATGGTGCATTATCCTGCTGGAAGTAGCCATCAGAGGATGGATACATGTTCTCATTCTGTTTATGCCAAATTCAGACTCTACCATTTGAATGTCTCAACAGAAATCGAGACTCATCAGACCAGGCAACATTTTTCCAGTCTTCAACAGTCCAATTTTGGTGAGCTCGTGCAAATTGTAGCCTCTTTTTCCTATTTGTAGTGGAGATAAGTGGTACCCGGTGGGGTCTTCTGCTGTTGTAGCCCATCCGCCTCAAGGTTGTGCCTGTTGTGGCTTCACAAATGCTTTGCTGCATACCTCGGATGTAACGAGTGGTTATTTCAGTCAACGTTGCTCTTCTATCAGCTTGAATCAGTCGGCCCATTCTCCTCTGACCTCTAGCATCCACAAGACATTTTTGCCCACAGGACTGCCGCATACTGGATGTTTTTCCCTTTTCACACCATTCTTTGTAAACCCTAGAAATGGTTGTGCGTGAAAATCCCAGTAACTGAGCAGATTGTGAAAACTCAAACCGGCCCGTCTGGCACCAACAACCATGCCATGCTCAAAATTGCTTAAATCACCTTTCTTTCCCATTCTGACATTCAGTTTGGAGTTCAGGAGATTGTCTTGACCAGGACCACACCCCTAAATGCATTGAAGCAACTGCCATGTGATTGGTTGACTAGATAATTGCATTAATGAGAAATAGAACAGGTGTTCCTAATAATTCTTTAGGCGAGTGTATACATACATATGTATATAAATATATATATATATATATATATATATATATATATATATATATATAAAAGAAAAAAGTTTGGCAGCAGGTCCTAAGGGCTAGACGTATTGTCTCAGACCCTGAGGTAGCTGATAGTACATGCGCAGTTGCGATTCAGGCACGCCGGACCACACGAGTCAACAAGGATGTCAGCCATTCATCCTGGTTTTCCTCCTTCACCCTCCGTCTGCAATACCTACCTAGTAAGCACTTGGCACTTTGTAAAATTGATTACAGCTGGCACCGTTAATGATGTGGATACTAATTATATGCTTATGTATGAATGTTGATACACTTTATAATTATGAATACATTTTGTGTTAGAATTATGTTCATCATGATTATGCAGCACTGATTGATTGGGTTATATTTCACTTATATACCTCTAATGTATTTGACATTTGATTATTTATTAATTGTAATGAAGTGATTACACCTGGAATTTTATCTCCTGGAGTGCTGCCCGTTTTTACATTTTTTTAAATATATATATATATATATATATATATATATATATATATATACACACGCACAAACATATATATACATACATACATGCATGTATACACAGACACACATATATACACATATATGCACACATGTACAGTACAGACCAAAAGTTTGGACACACCTTCTCATTCAAAGAGTTTTCTTTATTTTCATTACTATGAAGGCAAAACTATGAATTAACACATGTGGAATTATATACATAACAAACAAGTGTGAAACAACTGAAAATATGTCATATTCTAGGTTCTTCAAAGTAGCCACCTTTTGCTTTGATTACTGCTTTGCACACTCTTGGCATTCTCTTGATGAGCTTCAAGAGGTAGTCCCCTGAAATGGTCTTCCAACAGTCTTGAAGGAGTTCCCAGAGATGCTTAGCACTTGTTGGCCCTTTTGCCTTCACTCTGCGGTCCAGCTCACCCCAAACCATCTCGATTGGGTTCAGGTCCGGTGACTGTGGAGGCCAGGTCATCTGGCGCAGCACCCCATCACTCTCCTTCATGGTCAAATAGCCCTTACTTTCAAAGTTTTCCCAATTTTTCGGCTGATTGACTGACCTTTATTTCTTAAAGTAATGATGGCCACTCGTTTTTCTTTACTTAGCTGCTTTTTTCTTGCCATAATACAAATTCTAACAGTCTATTCAGTAGGACTATCAGCTGTGTATCCACCTGACTTCTCCTCAACGCAACTGATGGTCCCAACCCCATTTATAAGGCAAGAAATCCCACTTATTAAACCTGACAGGGCACACCTGTGAAGTGAAAACCATTTCAGTGGACTACCTCTTGAAGCTCATCAAGAGAATGCCAAGAGTGTGCAAAGCAGTAATCAAAGCAAAAGGTGGCTACTTTGAAGAACCTAGAATATGACATATTTTCAGTTGTTTCACACTTGTTTGTTATGTATATAATTCCACATGTGTTAATTCATAGTTTTGATGCCTTCAGTGTGAATCTACAATTTTCATAGTCATGAAAATAAAGAAAACTCTTTGAATGAGAAGGTGTGTCCAAACTTTTGGTCTGTACTGTATATATAAAATTTTACTACTGAAAAATGCTAGTAGAAAGGGGATTAAAAGGTTAAATCGACAAGAGGCCAGTGGGGTGCTGCTCACCATCTACTGTCATTGTATTTAATGAATATTAAAAAAATGGCAGCATCTCTGTATCCTAATAACAGTAATCTGCCATTTTCTTCACTGCCAGGTCTTTTTATAGCACGGTCATGGGAACCAATCACAGGCCGGTTCTCACGGAAATTAAGGTTAAATACCTTGTTAACCAATATGACATAATTGTTTTGACAAGCTGTCATCACCAATTAAGCTGGATTGCCAGAGAACAGACCTGTGATTGGTTCCCATGACCGTGGGAACTAGAATGTGATTGTCTAAATATTCTGTATTGAGCGATCCAGAGCTATAAAAAGACCTGGCAGTGAAGAAAATGGCAGATTACTGTTATTAGGATACAGAGATGCTGCCATTTTTTAAAATATTAATTAAATACAATGACATTAGGTGTTGAGCAGCGCCCAACTGGCCTCCTGTCGATTAACCTTTTAATCCCCTTTCTACTAGCATTCAATTATTTGCTCAGAGGATGAAGTGGTGAGATCGGTTATTTACAGTTCTGTATGGTACTTTCTATGGTTCAGTTCAGCACCTCAGTTTTTTTTTATTATTCATAATTAAAAATCAAATTATAAATTATTATTCATAAAAATACGAGGATTGTGTTTGCAGTGATCTACCAGCGCTGCACCGACTTTCCCCGTGTGTAGTGTGTGTCTGCCAGCCTTAGGATGTTCTGTCATTAGCCCTCCTTATGATGTGCAGTGTGTGAGGCTGGTGGTCACAGGTCATGGCTCTGCCAGCTCTCCAGGGCACAGGATTCCTGCTGGAGACCCTTTCACTGCTGGTGCCCTGGAGCGCACGGCATCAGTGTGCACAAAGATGCTGTTGATGTTTGCAGCACATCCAAATGTCCATGAGATGTGAGAGCTGTACTCCCCTTTGTATGGTTCCATCAGCGCTTCTGGTTGTTTAAATATAAATAAATTAATCCTGAAAATGGAGCAAATTTGGACTTGCGATCAGTACTTTACGCAGGACTTCTGTAATGGAATAAGCCTTGCCACCTACAGTACTCCTATCTCCACAGCGAAACTTTGATATTTACTGTATAGCGAACGGGAACTAACTAACTGATTGTAGTTCCATGCGCCATCTGGTGTTCACAAACCAACATTGCACCCTGAATTTTCTCAATGGCTATTTACGCGATTCGGGTTTGCTAATTGAATTGGAAATCACTTTGCGCTGCCGCGATTCTGAAGGGAGCGCTAGCGATGCTATATCTGTATCATTGAAATCTGTGTTTAAAGATCTGTTCATTGATTATAAGGAGAATTTGAAATCCTGGTGGGAAACACGCACGTTGGAAAATTACATTAAAAACAAGATTATACCAAAGAGTTTGAGGATTCGGGTAGTCCCAGCCCTAAAGTCTAGCTCCCCTGGCTTACTAGAGAAGTGGGAGAAGGAATCAATTGATAGCTCTATATGATTTATGAAGATTCTCTTGGAAGAAGAAAAAGAAATCCTGAATAACACATGCAATAAGTTGAACAAACAAATAGAATGAGCCTTGACGTTGAAGGGTGACCCTGACTTCAACAGAAGAGAGGCCACTCTCCAAATCTCGGTCGAACACTTCCAAACACAACTCAAAGAGAGAAAACAGTTTATCACTGATCTAACTACCTTTAGAGAAAAAGGAGCCTTTGACTTCCTCAAAGAAAGATCAGAGACTAAAAGTATTGAGGATTCTAGTACAGATATAGACTCCTCTGATACAGAGGGGCATAATAGGGTCAAAGTACCCAATAGAGGACGTGGGAGGGGTAGTTTTCGACCGAGAGGAGGAAGAGGATGGCAGAGAAGTGGCACAGGGTACACCTCTTCTTCATTGGATTCTGTTGTTGCTGGTGGTTGTGGGGGGGGGGGGGGGGAACTACCTGTGGGCTTTTTAGGGAAGGGAGGGCAGGATCAAGCAGGTCCCCCATATCACTTGAGGGACAGAGATCCCACACAGAAGGAAGAAAAAACGCAAGTAAATGAAAAGTGTATCATTAATCTCACAGACAAAGTGTTGACAGCATGTGAATTGGAGATTTTGTCAAAAGGTCTTTCCTTTGTACCAACTGTTAATTTTGACACATTTTCATGGGTTAAAGACCTAAGCCTATTCACACGCAAATTGAGATGGCACAAGTTCTATAAAAATAACGATAGGGAGGAATGTGCTAGACTTGGTATCCCGATGGACTGTCTAGTGGACACTAGACTCCTCCTCTCCCTGAATGAGGGTTTAACCCAGCAAGACGGTTTGGGCCCTTTCACTGTAATGCAACTTAAGAGTAAAAAGATGCCCCCTCCACAGGAGAATTCAGCAATTGATATTTTTTCCAGATTAGTTATTCAGGATTTAGAAAAAATAAGACCACAGAGAGATTCAAGATGTAATCTTAGCAAACAAGAGAGGGATGCCTTGTTTGGGCTACAAAGGGACAACAATATCGTTGTGAATCCTGCTGATAAGGAGGGAAACATTGTGATTATGGATCACATCCTCTATAGTGGGATGTGTAGTTGTCTTCTCAATGATATTGGGTGTTATGGTCGCCTACGGGGCGATCCCTCAAATTAGTTTATTAAAGAAATTAATCAGATCCTTCTGATGGCTTTTGAAGAGAAAGTGATTTCATCGGAAGAGCTTAAATTTATGATTCCCAAAAATCCCCAGATACCAACTTTCTGCGCACTCCCAAAAATCCATAAGGGAGTGGATCAGTCGAAAGGGAGACCAATAGTATCTGGGGTTGAGTCCTTCTCTCAGAACAATCGTGTCCCGAGACCTTTTGTCTCTGCGTTTACCCTCTTACATCAGGGATACGACAGACCTACTTTTGCGTATACAGGATACTGCTGTGGAGGAGAAGACATTCTTGGCCTCTATTGATGTTGAGGCCCTCTACAGCAGTATACCTCACGAATGGGGTATTCGGTCAGTGGATTCCTTCTTGGCAACTAGGGGCATTCAGTTTAGGGCCCATAATTCGTTTATCATCTCCATCCTGAGATTCGTACTAACACATAACTTTTTTCATTTTAAGAATGTGTTTTACCACCAGCTCAGGGGCACCGCGATGGGTAGCCCCTGTGCACCAACTTACGCAAATTTGCTCCTGGGCTGGTGGGAGGACCAACTTGTGTTTAGTGATGTGGAGGAACCCTGGACCACCCACATTACCTTCTGGGGAAGGTATATTGATGATATCTTCTTACTGTGGGATGGTCCAGAGGTTGTCTTTAGGTCTTTTGTCACATCACTGAACCACAATCCAATTGGCTTAAGATTTACATGTAAAATTAGTGACAGAGAAATCTCGTTCCTGGATATTAAAATTTCCAAAAAGGATGGGATGTTATGTACTGAAACCTACAGGAAGCCAACAGCCACTAATAGCCTTGTACACTGGGGTAGTTTTCACCCTAACCCAGTTAAAAAGAGTATTCCGAAGGGCCAATATATTCACATCAGAAGGAACTGCACTAATACTTCAACATTTGTTATGCCATCGAGGCACCTAAGGGACAGATTTCTTAATAGAGGTTACCCGGATGAGACACTGAAGAAAGCTTTCAAACACTCCCTGGCCACTGATAGAGACTGTTTTCTAGACCCACAGAAAAAGGGTAAAGTACGGGATAAGGTTATAAGAGTAATCAGGACTTTTAATAACTCCCATGAGAGGATTTTTGAAATCCTTAGAAGACATTGGGGGATCCTTCGGACCGATAGGGAACTCGTTGATGTACGCCCACAAAAACTAGGGATTACCTTCAGGAGGTGGAGATCGATTAGGGATCTTCTAGTACACAGTCTCTATACGACACCTAAAACCCAAGGTACATGGCTAGACAGGAAACCGTTGGGTATGTTTAGGTGCAGTGTCCGTACATCACTGTATCTAAAATGTTCAGAAGTGTCTCAACGGGTAGAATTTTTGAGGGATTTCGGCAACTGTAAAAGTTGTGGAGTGGTCTACCTAATAACATGTCAATGCCCCATGAATTATGTGGGTAAAACTAAGAGGGAATTGAGCAGGAGAGTGGGAGAGCATCTTGGGGATATTAAGCATGGACGTGACAAACCTGTGGCAAATCATATTCATGAGTTCCATGGGGGGATGCCAAATACCTGGGTTTTCGGATTATTGAGATCATCCCACCCTCTCCACGTAAGGGGGATTGGGAACGAGGATCCTACAGAAGGAGTGCCAGTGGATTTATAGATTAAAAACATCTAGTCCGGATGGTTTAAATGAACAGCTGTCATTTGGCTGTTTTTTATAATCCGGATGCTCTCCCTCTCCTCCTCATACCCAACCCACTTAGGCAAGACTACTCTCTCCTTTGTTGTATTCTTATCCATGCTGTGTCCCCCTCTCTTGTTTATCTCCTCCTCCTTCGCCAAATGAAAACCAGCCACTAATTGGGATTTTATCTGTATTATTATTCCTGCTATCTTTCTAATCATCGGATCGAAAATGATCTTTATATTTGTATCATATAGCCACGATTGGGTTTCCCTTATCAACGGTGGATGCCCTCTTAGTGACTGAATGCTGATTAAAGAACTAAGTTACGGTAAATTTGATGTTTCAATCTTGTCCCCTAATGATACTTCTAATACTATCCAATTTGCATCCCCTTCCTTATCTCTCCTCCCTATAACTCCATCCCCTTGGGACCTCTATGTAATTTCCTATGTTATAATCAGTCCTTGAATATTATCATTGTATAAGTTTATCCCATGACCACATAATTGAAATATCTGGCAAATCAGAAATAGGGAGCATTGTTTAATATTAGCTGGATAGGACTGAATGGCATA
This sequence comes from Bufo bufo, assembly GCF_905171765.1. Classification (NCBI taxonomy): domain Eukaryota; kingdom Metazoa; phylum Chordata; class Amphibia; order Anura; family Bufonidae; genus Bufo; species Bufo bufo. The sequence continues at coordinate 106,349,969 of NC_053395.1, read as the reverse complement.
CTGATCCAGATGGTATATTCATTTTTATGGTGTGGCAGCATACTGTCATTATTCTAATGTTCATGGCATAGGACACAATTGATCAGTATGTGTATGTGTAGTTGAAGAAATAGCTAAAATGACAATGAAAGGAGAAGTTATCATTATGGGAGATTTCAATCTTCCAGATATAAACTGGAAAACCAAAATAGCAAGTTCTACCAGGAGTACAGATATTCTAAATTCCCTACTGGGGTTATCTCTACAACAAGTGGTTGAGGAGCCAACCCGGAGGGAGGCCATTTTGGATTTGGTATTCACAAATGGGGATTCGGTATATGATGTCATTGTAGGCGAAACCTTGGGATCTAGTGATCACCAGTCAGTGTGGTTTAATATAAGAACTGTGAAAGAGTCCCACCACACAAAAACAAAAGTTTTAGATTTTAGAAAAACAGACTTTTCAAAAATGAAATTAGTCATAAATGAGTCCTTATCAGACTGGAACGGATTACATGGAGTCCAGGAGAAATGGGACTACTTAAAAGGTGCATTATTGAAGGCAACAGAAAATTGCATTAGACTTGTCAGTAAAAGCAAAAAAGCAGAAGTGGCCCAAATCATTAAAAATAAAAAGCTAGCATTTTGGAATTATAAAAAAAACCAGAGCAATGAAGATAAGGAAATCTACAAGATTAGGCAGAGAGAGGCCAAGCAAGTTATAAGAACTTCTAAAGCGCAGGCAGAAGAAAAACTAGCTCAGTCTATGAAAAAAGGGGATAAGACATTCTTCAGATATATAAATGAAAAAAGGAAATTAAAACAAGGAATAACTAAATTAAAAACAAAGGACGGAAGGTATGTAGAAGAGAATAAAGGGCTAGCCGACTGCCTTAATGAATACTTCTGTTCAGTTTTTACAAAAGAAAAAGGAGAAGGACCTCCACTAGAAAGGATGACTAATAAATCATTTGATGCATGTATCTTTACAGAGGAAGATGTTCTAAGTTTGCTGTCTAAGGTGAAGACAAATAAGTCACAGGGGCCTGATGAAATACACATGAAACAAAATTATTAAAAGAGCTTAGTGGTGAGCTGGCAAAACCGCTAACAGATTTATTTAACCAATCATTAGTAACAGGAGTCGTCCCGGAAGATTGGAAATTGGCAAATGTCGTGCCCATTCACAAGAAAGGTAGTAGGGAGGAATCGAGCAACTATAGACCAGTGAGTCTGACATCAATAGTAGGCAAATTAATGGAAACCCTATTAAAGGATAGGATTGTGGAACATCTAAAATCCCATGGATTGCAAGATGAAAAACAACATGGGTTTACTTCAGGGAGATCATGTCAAACAAATCTTATAGATTTTTTTGACTGGGTGACTAAAATAATAGACGGTGGAGGTGCAGTAGACATCGCATATCTAGATTTTAGTAAGGCTTTTGACACTGTCCCACATAGAAGACTTATCAATAAACTGCAGTCATTGAGCATGGACTCCCAAATTGTTAAGTGGATTAGGCAGTGGCTGAGTGACAAACAACAGAGGGTTGTAGTCAATGGAGAACATTCAAAACAAGGTCATGTTACCAGTGGGGTTCCACAGGGATCTGTACTGGGACCAATTTTGTTTAATATCTTCATAAGTGATATTGCAAAAGGCCTCGATGGGAAGGTGTGTCTTTTTGCTGATGACACAAAGATATGTAACAGGGTTGATGTTCCTGGAGGGAAACGCCAAATGGAAAAGGATTTAGGAAAACTAGAAGAATGGTCAGAACTCTGGCAACTGAAATTTAATGTGGATAAGTGCAAGATAATGCACCTAGGGCGTAAAAACCCAAGGGCAGAATATAGAATATTTGACACAGTCCTGACCTCAGTATCTGAGGAAAGGGATTTAGGAGTAATTATTTCAGAAGACTTAAAAGGTGGGAAGACAATGTAATAGGGCAGCACGAAATGCCAGCAGAATGCTTGGATGTATAGGGAGAGGTATAAGCAGTAGAAAGAGTGAAGTGCTTATGCCGCTGTACAGAACACTGGTGAGACCTCACTTGGAGTATTGTGCGCAGTACTGGAGGCCATATCTCCAGAAGGATATAGATACTCTAGAGAGAGTTCAGAGAAGAGCTACTAAACTAGTACATGGATTGCAGGATATAACTTACCAGGAAAGGTTAAAGGACCTTAACATGTATAGCTTGGAAGAAAGAAGAGACAGAGGGGATATGATAGAAACTTTTAAATACATAAAGGGAATCAACTCGGTAAAGGAGGAGAGCATATTTAAAAGAAGAAAAACTACCACAAGAGGACACAGTTTTAAATTAGAGGGGCAAAGGTTTAAAAGTAATATAAGGAAGTATTACTTTACTGAGAGAGTAGTGGATGCATGGAATAGCCTTCCTGCAGAAGTGGTAGCTGCAAATACAGTGAAGGGGTTTAAGCGTGCATGGGATAGGCATATGGCTATCCTTCATATAAGATAGGGCCAGGGACTATTAATAGGATTCAGATATATTGGGCAGACTAGATGGGCCAAATGGTTCTTATCTGCCGACACATTCTATGTTTCTATGTACCTCCCAAAGCATTGATCAGACGATATCTCCAGTCCGGAAGTAGAGGATCAGCCTAGGAATCGCTGGGTGGAACGCATATGCAAACGGAAAAATACAAATGTGATAGCACTCTACATCCAGCATTCCTCCATGCTGGATGAGGCATTGGTGTACATTTTGGCCAAAGCGCAACAAGCCACTCACCACGTCAAGGTTGCCTCTAATGAGTGGTCCCCAACACTAGAAATGGGGAGCATTGTTTAATATTAGCTGGATAGGACTGAATGGCATACTGATCCAGATGGTATATTCATTTTTATGGTGTGGCAGCATACTGTCATTATTCTAATGTTCTGGGCATAGGACACAATTGATCAGTATGTGTATGTACCTCCCAAAGCATTGATCAGACGATATGGTGCTATCTCCAGTCCGGAAGTAGAGGATCAGCCTAGGAATCGCTGGGTGGAACGCATATGCGTTCCAGGGCCACTTCCGGTTTACGGAATCCATCTACCTACATCACTTCCTGTCGGGTCGCCTGATTCTTACCTCATTTCCGGTCTGTGGAACGCATATGCGTTCCAAACCGGCATCTTCATGGATTACTGTGTTATACTTGTTTCAAGGTACCCCTGGACATCTATTTTATTTTAAATTAGCCCATATTTGATGAACAGATGGGGAAGGTGCTGTCTAAAAGTTGGGACCTTTATATTCTGTATATGAGGGATTTGGTGATGGGGAGGGAAGGAAGAGGAGAGGGATTAAGGATAGGTGGATCCTTTATAAGGCGTCAAGTTTGGATTAGACATGGGGACACCGGTCATCTCTAGCCTACATCTGGGCTCCTGCTCCTAGAGGGTCTCGACTGTGGGACACCTAATAGAAAATCTTCATTGTGGGATCTTGCTGTTGGAGCATCACTCTCCACTTCCCCTGACGAACCAGCCGTAGTATATAGCGGCTGGGAAAACGTAACGTTGGGATTTGTTTTTTGTTTTGTTTTTATATGTCAGTATGTTGTGATCTATGTTTTTCACTCAGTGTACTATGTGATAGAGCGCTATAGGGTATACTAGGTTAGGTACAAGGACAGGGAGCCCCTACCTTTAAGCTGAGCCTGTTTCTAGGGATATATAGGAAATTCTAGGGCTGAGCCTGTTTCTAGGGATATATAGGAAATTATCTAGGTTATTTATTTTATATTATTTTCCACAAGTGTGACCTTGGCTATTGAACCACCAAGGACTTTTTGGTACCAACTTTTCTGGATAAACCCCTTCCTGCTACATCACTGGCTGCCCACCTTTATCCTGAATTACCTTATCTAATGTGATTTCAGCTAACCGTGAGTAAATACTGAGTATTTCAGTGCTGAATTCGATTATATAGTTGGTGCATGTATCCTATGCAATTTCAGTTAACAGTGAGTTAATACTAGATATATTGAATACTGGGTGATATCACATAGTTCATGTTGTATGTGCTGTTCTGACCCTTTTTCTGTACGTAGGCCAGTTTTTAAAGCATATTCATTAAAAGGTATATTTTAATTTGGGAAGGTGTTCATGAATATATTGCTTTATTCTTCCCTTTTGGATATCTACTGATATAGCGGTTTTGTGTGGTAGAATTTGTTTGTCTGATAACCCATTTTTTCCAGTAATAAAGTAAGGGTTAAAATGGAAAATTTTCCAAAAAATAGAAATTCCAAAATTGCTTCTCCATCTGCCATTAACTCTTGTGGAACACCTAAAGGGTAAACAAAGTTTGTAAACCCAGTTTTGAATACCTTGAGGAGTGTACTTTCTTATATGGAGTTACTTTTTTGGAATTTCTATTCTAGGGGTGCAACGGGGGGCTTGAAATGGGACATAGTATAAACAAAACCAGTCCTGCAAAATCTGCCTTCCAAAACCCATATGGCGTTCCCCTCCTTCTATGTCCTCACCTTTGGACAAACAGTAGTTTAGGACCACATATGGGGTGTTTTTGCAAACTACAGAATCAGGGTAACCCATATTGAGTTTTGTTTGGCAGTTAACCCTTAGGGTACTTTCACACTAGCGTTTTTCTTTTCCGGCGCTGAGTTCCGTCCTAGGGGCTCAAATCCGGAAAAGAACTGATCAGTTTTATCCTAATGCATTCTGAATGGAGAGTAATCCGTTCAGGATGCATCAGGATGTCTTCAGTTCAGTCTTTTTGACTGATCAGGCTTTTCAGAAAAACGTTGCATGTTGTATTTTTACCTCCGGCCAAACATCCTGAACACTTTGACTGAACGCCGGATCCGGTCTTTTTCTCATTGACTTGCATTAACGCCGGATCCGGCGCTGTGTGTTCAGTGAAACCGGATCCGGCTTTTGCATGTTAAACCCGAAAAATTTGAAAAAAAAGTTAAAGTCCATAAATGGCGGATCCGTTTTTTCCAATGCATTTTTTCATTGTGATCAAAATCCTGATCAGGATTCAAATGTAGTCCGTTTTCACATGTTTTTCCGGATCCGGCGGGCAGTTCCGGTGTTGGAATTGAACGCCGGATTAAAACAACGCTAGTGTGAAAGTAGCCTTACTTTGTTCCTGGAAAAAATGGATTATATTGGAAAATTTTCCAAAACAATTGAAATTCTTACATTTTATGTCCATTTGCCATGAAGTCTTGTGGAAGGCCTAAAGGGTTAACAAAGTTTGTAAAATCAGTTTTGAATACCTTGAGGGGTGTAGTTTCTAGAATGGGGTCATTTTTGGGTGGTTTCTATTACGTAAGCCTCACAAAGGGACTTCAGACCTGGACTGGTCCATAAAAAGTGGGATTTGGAAAATTTCTGAAAAATTTCTAAATTTGCTTCTAAACTTCTAAGCTATGTAACATCCCCAAAAAATAAAATGGCATTCCCAAAATGATACAAACATGAAGTAAACATATGGGGAATGTAAAGTCATCACAATTTTTGGGGGTATTAATATGTATTACAGAGGTAGAGAAACTGAAACTTTTTGTTACATTTGTTATTTTTTATGCAAAAAAAATAACTTTTTTGACCCAATTTTTGCTGTCTCATGAAGTACAATATGTGATGAAAAAACAATCTCAGAAAGGCCTGGGTAAGTCAAAGCGTTTTAAAGTTATCAGCACTTAAAGTGACACTGGTCAGATTTGCAAAAAAATGGCCAAGTCCTTAAGGTGAAATAGGGCTGAGTTTGAGTTTACCCTGGTGGCAAATAGAGCCACATCAGGCATCCCCCAACTTTTCTACCACCAACCTGAATGTCTCTGAGCTTAGGGACCATTCTGTATGATCGAACCTGTGGCGGCTGAGGAAATCCGCTTCCAGATTCAGCGTTCCCTTCTGATGAATTGCAGAGATGGAGGCCACTTTCTGCTCTGCCCATGAAAAAAAAATTGTTGTCAGCGTTTGAAGAGATGCTGACCGCGTTCCCCCTTGATGGGAGAGGTAAGCGATGGCAGTAGTGTTGTCTGATAGCCCTCTTATATGGTGAAGACATAGTATTCCCTCTGCTGCTTTCAATGCCTCCCAAACTGCTCTCAGTTCCCTGAAGTTTGACGACTGGGATTTGATCGATTGTGGCCAGGTGCCCTGAAAAAGATGATCTCCTACCTTTGGGCCCCAGCCGAACAGACTTACGTCTGTTACTATTTGTATTAGGGGAGTTTTCTGCCAGGGAGTCCCTTTGGATAGGTTTTGATGGTTCTTCCACCAGTTTAGGGACTGAAGTACCCGAATTGGTAGGATTACTCGATGATCCAGGGAGGATTGACGCCTGTTCCAGACGCCCAGGATCCAAGACTGAAGAGGTTTGAAGTGAATCTGGCACCAGGGAACTGCCAGAATACAGGATGTTAACAGAAGTAGTAGACTCATTGTTTCTCTGATTGAGCATGACCTTTTCTTCTGAAAGGATTAGATTTTTTGCTGAAGAGTCGAGATCTTGTTTTGAGGTAGGAATACCGCTTGCCTTCAGGGAGTCCAGAATCATGCCTAGAAAACAGACTTTTCGTGAGGGGGTGAGGACTGACTTGTTTTCGTTTATAATCCACCCGAGGTTGTTTAGGATGTAGAGAAAATATTTCAGATCCGAGTTGATCTGATAGAGACCTTCGCTGATCAGGAGAAAGTCGTCCAAGTAGGGTACTGTAACAGCACCCTGGGCATAAAAGAGGGTAAAAGCCATTTAAGAGATATTCCCTTTCCAGATGCAAAGGCAGCTACTAAAGACACCAATCTCCCGGACTGGAAACCATGAATGCTGCATAAAGCCGAATAGGAAAAACCATATGAAAGGTTTACACTCCTAGCAGTCGAACTGGCAGCATACAATAAATCCCCCGCAGGAACGAGACCAAGCTCTGTGTTAAGGGTAAAGTAGTGGACAGCCAGAGCTGTGTGTTTATTGTTCTTGTCACGGGTAGAGTCACGGGAATCAAGATAGAGCGGAGGTGCACCCCCTCAGCTGCCACCCAGTCCCCTGTCCCTGCCTACTTGCATCACCCGCCCTAGGTGATGAAGCGCAACTGGGTGACAGTCCCTAACCTACTAAGTGCAAGCAGAGAGAAAGAGACATCAGGGAAGAGGACAGCCACTGAGAAGTTACAATAAGCGGACAAAAGGTAGAACAAAAACGGAAGGCGATGCGGGTCAACTGGCCGAGGTCAGTCCAGGAGGTCACGTCAAAACAAGGGAAGAGGCAAAGACAAATCCGTAAACAAGCCGAGGTCAAAATCCAAGAGGTAGCGTCAAGGTACAGGGAGCAGGCAGAAGAGGTGTCAAGAGGCGGATCGAGGTTCAATTCCAGAGGTAGCTTAATAACAATAAAGTACACAGCCTATAGGACGAAAATCACAGGCAACCTGTAGCCAGCAGGCCGCCTGTATTTGTAATGGGGAGTGAGGGTCATGAGACGTGGCCAGCGTCACATGACCGACAGACAAACAAGTCGAGCACCGAGTGATTAGCTCGGCGCTCAAGGCAGACCTAGAAGCAGGAAGCCTCCCAGTTAGCAAGGCCGCCCTGGGAACGAGGCCAAAATCAGATCCTGGCTCCCGAAGCTAAGCAGCAGGTCTGTGGCTGATGGGAGACCGAGTACGCCTTCTGCACCCTGTTACAGTACCCCCCATTTTACGAGGGGCCACCGGACCCAAGCATCGTGGACGAGGTTTCTCAGGGTGTTCCTGGTGAAATTTAGAAATTAACCTGGAAGCATGAATCCTAGACATAGGTATCCAGGACCTCTCCTCAGGTCCAAAACCTTTGCAGTGGACCAGGTATTGAAATGAATTTCTAATCTTTCTGACATCTATTTTAGAAATAATGAATTCCTCCTGACCCTCAACCTCCACAGGTGGAGGAGGTTTTTTAACTGAAACCACTGGTGACATATATTTCTTAAGTAACGACTTATGGAACACATTATGTATACGGAGAGAGTCGGGTAGCTTAAGTCTAAAAGATACTGGGTTAATAAGCTCAATAATATTGTATGGTCCAATGAAACGCGGCGAGAATTTCTTAGAACATTGTTTCAAAGCAAGATTTTTAGTCGACAACCACACTATATCGCAAGTACAAAATTTACCCCCTTGGAACTTCTCTTATTGGCGTGTTTACACTTGGTTTCTTGGGCCTTTTCCAGGTTCAATTGAACCTGTGCCCAGACTGTGCACAGTCTAGAGGTAAAAGAATCTGCCTGCGGGTTGAGTGAGGATACAGAGGGATTAGAACTAAAGCGAGGATGTAAACCACTGTTACAAACAAAAAGGAGACACCCCCGTGGAAGAATTAACCCGATTGTTGATGGCGAATTCTGGCAACGCGAGGTATCTCACCCATAGGAGTTGATTATGCGATACATAGCACCTTAGAAAAAGCTCCACTGCCTGATTTAACCGTTCCGTCTGCCCATTGGTCTGTGGATGGAAAGCAGACGAAAAAGGACAAAGATGTCGCATCTTCTACAAAAAGCCCTGCAAAAGCTAGAAACAAACTGAACGCCTCTATCAGAGACTATATTCTCAGGGACACCATGCAGAAGTACATGTTCAATGAACAAGGATACTAAGGTCTTTACATCAGGGAGCTTACTTAAAGGAACAAAGTGCACCATCTTGCTAAAACGGTCAACCACTACCCACACCACTGACTTCCCCTCAGAGAGGGGCAGTTCAGAAATAAAATCCATGGAGATGTGAGACCAAGGCTTACAGGGAATGGGTAGTGGTTGTAGTTCACTAGCGGGATGTGTTCTTGGGGTCTTAGACCGGGCACAAACATCGCAAGCTAAAACATAAGAACGTACATCTTTAGACAAAGTGGGCCACCAGAAAGACCTCAGCAGCAATTCCTTAGTGGCAGCAATACCTGGATGACCACAGAGCACGGAGTCATGACATTCACCCAATAATTGAACACGAAAGCATTCAGGAACAAACAACTTATCTGCCGGTGTTTGTGGAGGAGCAAGTTGCTGAGCCTGTTGAATCTCAGAAGAAAGATCCGCAGAAACTGCTGCCACAAAGATGTTTGTTGGCAAGATGGGTTCCGACGGGGGGTATCAGGAGGTTGGACGGCATTAAAACTCCGGGACAAGGCATCTGCCTTAACATTTTTACTTCCTGGTCTGAAAGTAACAGAAAAGTTAAAACGAGTAGAAAACAGGGCCCATCTGGCTTGTCTAGGATTAAGGCGTTTGGCCGCCTCAAGAAACACAAAGTTCTTATAATCAGTGAGAACAGTAATACGGTGTCTAGCATCTTCTAAAAAATGCCTCCACTCCTCAAATGCCCATTTAATGGCCAGTAACTCACAGTTTCCAATATCGTAATTTCTCTCCGAAGGAGAGAACTTGCGAGAGAAGAAGGCGCATGGCCTTAAATTAGTGAGGTTATAGGACCCCTGTGAAAGGACGGCCCCCACACCATCCTGTGAGGCATCCGCCTCCACCACAAAAGGTTCCTCGGTATCGGGCTGAACCAAGACTGGAGCCATTTGGAAACAATTTTTTAGGGTATCAAAGGCTCGACAGGCCTCCAACGACCAGTTAACCATATCCGAACCCTTTTTAGTTAGATCCATGAGGGGTTTGGCAATAACCGAAAAATTCTTTATGAATTTACGGTAAAAATTGGTGAATCCTAAAAAACATTGGAGCTCCTTTAAGGAGGATGGTCTTACCCAGTCTTGGATAGCCTGAACCTTACTGGGATCCATTTTAAATGAATGAGGAGTAAGAATATAGCCAAGATAGGGGATCTCTTGAACTCCAAATACACATTTCTCTAATTTAACAGACAAATGGTTCTCCCTGAGGATTTTAAGAACCAGTCTGATGTGAGACACATAAGAATCCCAGTCAGGTGAAAAGACAAGAATATCATCGAGATAAACAATCATAACTTTGCCAATAAGTTCTCTAAAAATATCATTCATGAAATTCTGAAACACAGCTGGGGCATTGCAAAGGCCGAATGGCATAACCAGATACTCAAAGTGTCCCTCTGGAGTATTAAAAGCAGTTTTCCACTCATCTCCCTTCTTAATACGATCTAGGTTATAAGCTCCTCTCAAATCAAATTTAGAAAACCAAGAAGCACCCAAAATCTGGTTAAACAAATCAGGAATCAACGGGATGGAATACTGATTCCTAATAGTAATTTTATTAAAATTTCTGTAGTTAATGTAGGGCCTGAGACCACCATCTTTCTTTTTAACGAAAAAGAATCCTGCTCCCAGGGGAGAGGTAGAGGGCCTGGATGTAGTCTTTCATGGACTTGCGCTCAGGACCGGACAGATAATAAATCCGACCTTTTTGAAATTTGGACTCGGGTATCAAGTCAATAACTGTCACGACGGGGAGTGGGGAAAAACCCCCACCATGCAAAGGCAGAGACTGCAATGCCAGATAGGAAGGAACAGGGAGCAGGTCACCACCTAGCGCAACCCTGAACTCACCTTAGACTCCTAACGCATGAGCCGCCTCAGAAGGTAAGGGGGCTCATGCTCACCAACCTTTAACCCTACTACCCCTACAATGCCCTAGGCCTAATGACAGGGCAGAGACCACCCATTCATCCAACACCACGGATGAATGGTGTCTCAAACGGCCCAGTGGCAAGCAGGATAGAAGGCCATGGGCTAAACAGTACGGCAGGTAAGTTACACAGTAACAACTATGCAATCCTCCCTTACCTGCCGTAGCCATGATGGAAGGTGGCTCCAAGCTGAAAAAGCCCACAGGCGAGTCTTTGCTTAAACCCCTCCGGTAAAGCCCGCCCCATCCAGAGCCTCATACAACAATCAAACCTCCAAGCAAAACCCTCACCATAACTACAGGGAGTGCAGAATTATTAGGCAAATGAGTATTTTGACCACATCATCCTCTTTATGCATGTTGTCTTACTCCAAGCTGTATAGGCTCGAAAGCCTACTACCAATTAAGCATATTAGGTGATGTGCATCTCTGTAATGAGAAGGGGTGTGGTCTAATGACATCAACACCCTATATTAGGTGTGCATAATTATTAGGCAACTTCCTTTCCTTTGGCAAAATGGGTCAAAAGAAGGACTTGACAGGCTCAGAAAAGTCAAAAATAGTGAGATATCTTGCAGAGGGATGCAGCACTCTTAAAATTGCAAAGCTTCTGAAGCGTGATCATCGAACAATCAAGCGTTTCATTCAAAATAGTCAACAGGGTCGCAAGAAGCGTGTGGAAAAACCAAGGCGCAAAATAACTGCCCATGAACTGAGAAAAGTCAAGCGTGCAGCTGCCAAGATGCCACTTGCCACCAGTTTGGCCATATTTCAGAGCTGCAACATCACTGGAGTGCCCAAAAGCACAAGGTGTGCAATACTCAGAGACATGGCCAAGGTAAGAAAGGCTGAAAGACGACCACCACTGAACAAGACACACAAGCTGAAACGTCAAGACTGGGCCAAGAAATATCTCAAGACTGATTTTTCTAAGGTTTTATGGACTGATGAAATGAGAGTGAGTCTTGATGGGCCAGATGGATGGGCCCGTGGCTGGATTGGTAAAAGGCAGGGAGCTCCAGTCCGACTCAGACGCCAGCAAGGTGGAGGTGGAGTACTGGTTTGGGCTGGTATCATCAAAGATGAGCTTGTGGGGCCTTTTCGGATTGAGGATGGAGTCAAGCTCAACTCCCAGTCCTACTGCCAGTTTCTGGAAGACACCTTCTTCAAGCAGTGGTACAGGAAGAAGTCTGCATCCTTCAAGAAAAACATGATTTTCATGCAGGACAATGCTACATCACATGCGTCCAAGTACTCCACAGCGTGGCTGGCAAGAAAGGGTATAAAAGAAGAAAATCTAATGACATGGCCTCCTTGTTCACCTGATCTGAACCCCATTGAGAACCTGTGGTCCATCATCAAATGTGAGATTTACAAGGAGGGAAAACAGTACACCTCTCTGAACAGTGTCTGGGAGGCTGTGGTTGCTGCTGCACGCAATGTTGATGGTGAACAGATCAAAACACTGACAGAATCCATGGATGGCAGGCTTTTGAGTGTCCTTGCAAAGAAAGGTGGCTATATTGGTCACTGATTTGTTTTTGTTTTGTTTTTGAATGTCAGAAATGTATATTTGTGAATGTTGAGATGTTATATTGGTTTCACTGGTAAAAATAAATAATTGAAATGGGTATATATTTGTTTTTTGTTAAGTTGCCTAATAATTATGCACAGTAATAGTCACCTGCACACACAGATATCCCCCTAAAATAGCTAAAACTAAAAACAAACTAAAAACTACTTCCAAAAATATTCAGCTTTGATATTAATGAGTTTTTTGGGTTCATTGAGAACATGGTTGTTGTTCAATAATAAAATTAATCCTCAAAAATACAACTTGCCTAATAATTCTGCACTCCCTGTACATACACCAGGTGGGGGGAGGAATGACAGAACACACCGGAGGGGACAACAGACAAAGCAAGAAATACAAAATAACAAATAAGGATAGCTCACACAGACAGTATCATTCAGCCCAGGAGCAGAGCTCCACACGAAGCTGACAAACAAACCAAAATGACACTCAGGCTCCACCACAACAACATATAGGAGGCCTGAGGTCACACCCACTACACCTACCAAGCACACCAAAGCAGGGAAAGTAAACATCCTAAAAGGGAAAGCGCACACACATGCATAAAAACAAGTTGCCACCGGCAACCAGCATGCGCAGCGAAAATGTCGCGGCACACACCAAGGCCGTGATAATAACACAGTCATAAGACCTATGGGAGGGAGAGTATCTGTCTCAGAGGTGGAAAAAAACATCTGAATAAATCAGCAATAAAATGAGGAATATCTGATAAGACCACAGCTTGAACTACAGTTAAGCAAGAATTACAGTTAGGCCCCCATCTCTCTAACTCGCCCGAACTCCAGTTAATGACCGGATTGTGTTGCTGAAGCCAGGTGTCACGTCTGTATGTGAGCAACAAGAGCATAAACAGTGAATAGCTACTGACCGGATCCAAAGGCTGATGACCACTGTAACCCCTACAATAGTGGAAGGGGCACGGCCACCGGTGCCCTGCTCAGAATATGGACGGAACCGGGGTCGCCTCGGATCCAGTCAGCAAACAAACAGAAACACACAATGTCTGCACACTTAACTGAAGGAGCTGCAGCAGCAGTGAAAACAGATCCAAAATCAGCAGACACTATCCGAAGTACTTGCTTCAGCAGAACTCAGGTCCATAGAAAGATATCACACAAGAGAAAATACTCAAGCGAGAGATAGAGCTTAAATGAAAAGTATAATCCACACCCTACAAAGGAGGAGGGGTGATTTAAAAGGCAGAGAAATCAAACACAGGAGGGACAGCTGGGAGGAAGGAAACAAAGTAAAGACCTCAACACAGGGGCGGAGAAACAGAGCAGAGGGAACTCCTCCAAGCTCTAGTAGTGACATCATCACAGGGGTGGAGAAACAGAGCTGTGAGAACGTCTCAAAGCTCTGGTAGTGACAGTACCCCCCCCCTCTACGGGTGGACTCCGGACACCCAGGACCCACCTTCTCAGGATGAGCCCTATGAAATGCCCTGATGAGGCGAGTGTCTTTAATGTCCGACACCGGGACCCACATCCTCTCCTCAGGACCATAACCCTTCCAATGAACGAGGTACTGAAGAGAACCGTGGACAATGCGAGAGTCCACAATTCTGGAAACCTCAAACTCCAGATTGCCATCAACCAAAATCGGAGGAGGAGGCAAAGAGGAGGGTACCGTGGGCTGGACATATGGTTTTAAGAGAGATCTGTGAAATACATTATGTATCTTCCAAACCCGTGGAAGATCAAGACGGAAGGCAAAAGGATTGACAAGATTTTATAAAGCCCAATAAACTTGGGACCCAATTTCCAGGAGGGAACCTTCAGTTTAATATTTCTTGTAGACAACCACACCAGATCACCCACATTCAGGTCCGGACCAGGCACACGTCTCTTATCAGCTACACGCTTATATTTCTCACTTATCTTTCTAAGATTACTCTGAATCTTTTGCCAAATGGTAGACAAAGACGAGGAAAATCTCTCCTTCTCAGGCAAACCAGAAGGAGCCCCTCCCGAGAATGTCCCAAACTGCGGATGGAACCCATATGCACCAAAGAATGGTGACTTATCAGAAGATTCCTGACGACGGTTGTTCAGAGCAAACTCAGCCAGAGGGAGAAATGAACACCAATCCTCCTGGTTCTCTGCCACAAAACAGCGCAAATATGTCTCCAGATTCTGATTGACACGTTCAGTCTGACCATTCGACTGCGGGTGAAAAGCAGAAGAGAAGGACAGCCGAACCCCCAGGCGAGAACAGAAAGCCTTCCAGAATCTGGACACAAACTGCGTGCCTCTATCGGAAACAATATCAGAGGGAATGCCATGCAATTTAAGAATATGGTCGACAAAAGCTTGCGCCAACGTTTTAGCATTGGGTAAACCAGGGAAGGGTACGAAATGAGCCATCTTGCTAAAACGGTCCACCACCACCAGGATCACCGACTTCCCTGAGGAACGAGGAAGATCCGTGATAAAGTCCATGGACAGTTGTGTCCAAGGACGGGAAGGTATGGGTAACGGGAGAAGGGGACCTGAAGGCCGTGAACGAGGGACCTTCGCGCGAGCGCACGTCTCACAAGCAGCCACAAAACCCTCCACCGACTTACGAAGAGCCGGCCACCAAAATCTCCGAGCAATGAGATCTACTGTGGCTCTACTCCCGGGGTGACCAGCAAGAACAGTATCATGATGCTCCTTGAAGAGTTTGTGACGTAACTCAGGAGGCACAAACAACTTCCCAGAAGGACAACGGGCAGGTGCCTCAGTCTGGGCAGCCTGGACCTCAGCCTCCAAATCAGAATACAGAGCAGAAACAACTACCCCCTCCGCCAAAATGGGACCCGGGTCCTCAGAGTTTTCTCCTCCCGGAAAACAGCGAGAGAGAGCATCAGCCTTCACATTTTTGATCCCAGGGCGGAATGTAACGACAAAATTGAATCTGGAGAAGAACAGAGACCATCTGGCCTGTCTCGGATTCATACGCTTGGCCGACTCCAAGTACGCCAGATTCTTATGGTCGGTAAAAACGGTGATAGGGTGCCTCCCCCCCTCCAACCAATGGCGCCATTCCTCGAAAGCCAACTTGATGGCCAACAACTCCCTATCTCCCACATCATAGTTTTTCTCTGCCGGGGAGAGTTTTTTAGAGAAAAAAGGCACAGGGTCGCCATTTGGCAGGAGAAGGGCCCTGGGACAATACCGCACCCACACCCACCTCGGAAACATCCACCTCAACAATAAAAGGTAAGGAAACATCGGGATGCACCAAGATGGGAGAAGACGCAAAACTCTCTTTAATCTTAGAAAAAGCTGCAAGCGCCTCCTCCGACCAAGAGGAAAAATCCGCCCCCTTTTTTGTCATGTCAGTGAGGGGTTTGACAACAGAGGAATAATTCAAAATGAACTTTCTGTAATAGTTCGCAAAACCCAGAAAGCGCATCAAAGCCTTCTGATTCTCAGGAAGCTCCCACTTAAGCACAGCACGGACCTTCTCCGGATCCATGCGAAAACCAGAAGCAGAGAGGAGAAAACCCAGAAATTGAATCTCCGATACCATAAAAACACATTTCTCCAGCTTGGCGTACAATTTATTTTCCCGCAGAACCTGAAAAAGATGATCCTGATGGGTCTGAACATCAGGGGAAAAAAAATCTAAATATCATCAATATACACCAATACAAATTTCCCCATTAAATGGTAGAAAATACTGTTAACAAAATGCTGAAAGACGGCCGGAGCATTCATCAGGCCGAAAGGCATAACGAGATTCTCGAAATGCCCATTAGGGGTATTAAAGGCCGTTTTCCATTCATCCCCCTCTCTGACCCTGACTAGGTTGTACGCACCTCTCAAATCCAATTTGGAAAAAACCTTGGCCCCAACAATTTGGTTGAAGAGGTCCGGGATCAGAGGAAGGGGATAGGGATCGCGAATCGTGATACGGTTCAGCTCCCTAAAATCTAGGCAAGGTCTCAGAGAGCCATCTTTTTTTTTAACAAAAAAAAAAAAAAACTGCGGCAACAGGTGATTTTGAGGGACGAATATGCCCTTTATCAAGACTCTCAGAGATATAGGTTCGCATTGCGATTCTTTCCGGTTGTGAGAGATTGTAGAGGCGTGCTTTTGGCAGCTTGGCGCCGGGAATGAGGTTAATGGGACAGTAAAACTCCCGGTGAGGAGGTAGCTCCTGAACACCGCTCTCGGAAAACACATCCGAGAAATCAGAGAGAAATGATGGCACAGTTTTAGTAGACACCTCTGCCAAAGTCGCTGTGAGACAATTCTCTCTACAAAACTCACTCCACTCATTTATTTGCCTTCCTTGCCAATCAATAGTGGGGTTATGTCTAGTGAGCCAGGGTAACCCCAAAACTAGAGGAGAAGGCAATCCGTTAAGGACAAAACAAGAAATATCCTCCACATGAGTGTCACCTACAGCTAACCGGATATTGTGAACAATGCCCTTCAGGGATCCCTGTGAGAGTGGAGCAGAGTCAATAGCAAAAACAGGTATATCCTTTTCTAATGTGCAAACCTGAAAACCATGCATGGCTACAAATTGAGTGTCAATAAAATTGACGGCCGCTCCACTATCAACCAAAATTTCACAAGAAATGACTTTGCTCTCTAGCGCCACCTTGGCAGAAAGGAGAAAACGGGAACTGCAGGTCAGAGGAAAAGCATCAATTCCTACATCAACTTTGCCCAAAGTAGCAGAGTTTGATGATTTAACTTTTGAGGTTTTTCTCTTATTATCACTCTTAGTACAGTTCATGAATTTCCTAGACGGACAAACATTTGCCAAATGACCTATGCCCCCACAACAAAAACACACCATTCTCTGAGGATTAAATCCTCCTTTATCAGGGGCAAGTCGACCTAGCTGCATGGGCTCCTCCTCAGAGGGGACCGAGACAGGATGAGGCCCCTGCACACTGAATGAGTCCGCACCACTGCCCCTAGACTGACAATGGCTGGACAGAGAGGTCTCGTTTCTTTCTCTTAGACGCCTGTCAAGGCGTACCGTCAATGACATGGCAGACTCTAAGGACGTTGGTCTCTCATGGAAAGCAAACGCATCTTTCAATCTCTCTGAGAGACCATGACAGAACTGACTCCGGAGTGCAGCATCATTCCAACCTGAATCAGCTGCCCATCTCCGAAATTCAGAACAATAAAGCTCCGCAGACAGTTTGTTCTGGCATAAAAAACGTAAGTTGGATTCAGCCAGAGCAACACGATCCGGGTCATCATATATCTGCCCCAGGGCCACAAAAAATCTTTCCACGGATCGAAGGGAGGGATCCCCCGATGGCAGCGAAAAAGCCCAAGTCTGAGCATTACCCCTGAGCAGGGAGATGACAATCCTCACCCTCTGCTCCTCATTACCAGAGGAATGGGGACACAAGCAAAAATGGAGTTTGCATGCCTCTCTGAAGTGAACAAAATTCTCACTGCCCCCGGAGAACGTTTCCGGAAGTGAGACCTTTGGCTCGCAACAGACTCCATGGGCCGGAGCATAGCCCAATGCATGAAGCTGAGTCATAGATTGACGGAGATCCGCTACCTCCAAAGAAAGACCCTGCATACGGTCAACCAGGTTAGAAAGCGGATCCATGTCAAAAAGGACGGTTTTGGTGGATTATAATGTCACGTCTGTATGTGAGCAACAAGACCATAAACAGTGAATAGCTACTGACCGGACCCAAACTAGGGAGGATAAAGGGTGACCCCTGTCAGACCCTAAAAGCTCTCCCTATGCTGCTAAGCACATGTCCAGATCCAAATGGTGGATCGAGACATGCCCGCGTACCTAAGGCTGATGACCACTGTAACCCCTACAATAGTGGAAGGGGCACGGCCACCGATGCCCTGCTCAGAATATGGACGGAACCGGGGTCGCCTCGGATCCAGTCAGCAAACAAACAGAAACACACAATATCTGCACACTTAACTGAAGGAGCTGCAGCAGCGGTGAAAACAGATCCAAAGTCAGCAGACACTATCCGAAGTACTTGCTTCAGCAGAACTCAGGTCCATAGAAAGATATCACACAAGTGAAGATACTCAAGCGAGAGATACAGCTCAAATGAAAAGTATAATCCACACCCTACAAAGGAGGAGGGGTGATTTAAAGGCAGAGAAATCAAACACAGGAGGGACAGCTGGGAGGAAGGAAACAGAAAGTAAACACCTCAACACAGGGGCGGAGAAACAGAGCAGAGGGAACTCCTCCAAGCTCTAGTAGTGACATCATCACAGGGGTGGAGAAACAGAGCTGTGAGAACGTCTCAAAGCTCTGGTAGTGACACCAGGGCATACCAAGGACTACCTGAACTGGAAGATTCTCTAAAACAAAGAAGGAACATTTCTCAGAGTGGCAGATCCCTACAGATAGGGTAACCTCCGGAGTACGGAGTTTTACTGTGCCCCCTAGCAGGGGGGTAGAATCGATGGCGCGACAACAACATAGTTCTCTTCGAGTCATCCGGAGTTGCATGGGCTCGTCCGACTGGTCTTCCATCCTGGGTTCAAGGGGGGGGGGGGTAGTTTCAGGTTGAAGAAGGGTATGAGGAGAATACAAATGTTCCTGCTGTCTCTCTCTGATCTGTCTATCTAGTCTGATGGCTAGCGTCATGGTCTCCTCTAAAGAGTCAGGACAGGGATAACAAACCAACATATCCTTTAACTTTTCAGTCAAGCCTGCCCTAAATTGAGCGCTGGTTCGTTCCAGCCCGAAGGAACGCACCACTTGCGAAACTGCGTACAATAATCCTCCACGGGACGATTTCCCTGAGTGAGACATTAAGATTGGATTCTGCCACAGAGGCTCGGTCAGGTTCATCATAAAGAACCCCTAACGCCTGGAAAAAGAGGTCCACAAGACAAGGGGAATCTTTATAGGTGAATTATTAGGTGAATGGCACTCAGACTACACGAATACAGTTCAATTGCCATGGAGCCAAATTCTTTCACATAGTCTTTGCAGGGGAAAATCAAGCGTTTCAACATGGGGCCATCGTCTAAAGGAAGCAGGCGGGCAACCTGGCTTCTCCAATGCAATGTGGCGAGATTGGTCTTGTCACAGGTACCACCATAAGTCCCTTTCTCCGCAATGTTAGTTTTAATATTAAACATGGCAGCCTCCCAAGATATCCTGAGGAGGCTGTCTGCTTTACGATCCATGGAATCCTTGAACTGGGAGGCATCCTCAAATGGGAGGGATGTCTTCTTGTTCACCTTAGCAACCTGAACATCTATCTTGGGGATCTCATTGAAGATCTTGGATTCCTCGTGATCAAATAGTAACCTATTCTTAAAGGAATTAAAGACTCCCAGACATCTTTCAGGGTCTACCCATTCCTCCAAAACCATGTCCCTAATGCTCTTGTTTATGGGAAACACACATGTTTTTTTAACTCTTAACCCTCTAAACATTTCTTCCTGCACAGAGTGGGTGCGTTATACTTCCTCCACACCCATTGTGGATCTGACCGCTCTGAGTAGGTCGGACATATCTTCCATAGAAAAATAGAATCTGCGGCCACTATCCACAGAGTCCGAATCAGAGACTTTCCCCCTCATCCCATGACTTGGCTGAATGGACGCTCTCATCCGCTATGGCAGGGATGCTCAACCTGCGGCCCTCCAGCTGTTGTAAAACTACAACTCCCACAATGCCCTGGGACTAGCGGATAGGTGGGCCAGAGATGAACGAATTTCCTCCTGTATCAAAGATTTAAGTTCCTCTTTCAGAGAGGGTGCTTCGTCACGTACAATATTTGATATACAATTTTTGCTAAGCTTTTTGGGATAATTGTCTGGAAGTTTGCCATTACAAGAGATACATCTGAGGGATCTCTTGACTTTTTTTGAGTTTCATTGGACACCTGAAAAGAGGAGAAGGTAGCTATAAGGGGATGGTCGGAGGAAAGGGAGGGGGTATGGATCCAGAGAGGTGTACACTAGAGCCAGAGGGCTGAGAAAAAACTCCCAAATGTAACATCTGCACATAAAGTGGACCTCTCGGCTTCCGGTTCCGGCGCCGACATGACAAGCCGCAAGTGAGCTGAGCTCCGGCTACCCTCACCTATATCCTCGGCATATCCCTGCTGAATCGACTACTAACCGGGCGATTATATCTGCAGCCGTCGCACAGGGCCCTATGGATCGATTTGTCAGCACTATGGGGAGCAGATCAAAGGCTAAAGCGCCATTGAAAGGTGGAAAAGTGGACGCTCAGAATTCAAAGATGGCGGAGGGAGAAAGTGCGACCAGAGGACATCATACTCACACAGACTGCTCCGGATTCTCCTGGCTCCGCGTCCGGTGAGACTCAGCCACATATCGATTATGTTAAGCTGGCATTGGAGGTGGCGAATCGCATCCTACCAGACCTGCAAGAGTCTCTGACGACCACAGTGTCGGCTTCCTTCAATGCCCTGCAAGGAGAAGTGGCGCGAATGTCTGAACGCATGGACATATATGATAACAAAATACAAGCCGTAGAGATTGACATCTCCGGCGTCCAAGGGCAACTAAAGGATCTCATGGCTGAGAATAAACAGCTCTGGAACAAAGTGGACGATTTAGAAAATCGCTCAAGACGCAGTAATATGCAAATTGTAGGTTTGCCTGAAAGTATACCTGCCAAAGATCTACTCATGATATGTGAGCGGGAGAGCGTACAAGGTCGAGCCTGCTCACAGGGTGGGCCCACTGAAACAACCCAACCATGCAAAAAATCCTGAATCAGGGCAAAGGATGCAAATCAGGCCTAGGCCAGTCATTGTGAAGTACCTGGACTATGACGAAAAGGTGGACATATTGCGCCACTATAAAACCAAATCTTCAGCCTTGGAAGTACGCCATCAGAAACTTCTACTGTTCAGTGACTTTTCAGCGGAGGTAATCAGACGCCGGAAGGCTTTTGCCCCCTTGTGTACTTCACTACACAACCGGAATATAAAATTCATGAAAATATTCCGCCCAGACGGGTCTTTCACCACATTCACAGATCCAGCAGATGCAGAGGCCTCTCAAGCACTGGCAGATGGTGAACACAACGTATTACATGATCGAGATAGGAAACGTCCAGCGTCTCCAGCAATGACGCCAAATGGAAGTGAAGGCAGAAATCAATACAGAAGACAAAGAACTTTTGCGATCTCGAAAGGACACTTGACAGCTTCACATTCAAGGGAGGGCAAGTAGTCTGTCTGCCGCTTAATTGTGCTTTGTTGGCGGGTGTTGATATGCGTCCGAATGTAACCAACTACTAGCACTCTGGATCCTCTTTATGTCATGTTTAGACATGAGTTCCACTCCTTTCTCTTTTCACCTTTCTTTTTTCTTTTTCTTTTATTTTCCTCTCACCTTATGGTGTATTATAGTCTGATATATCTCTGATCATTATATGTGGGGGCGTTACATTGTGATAGCTTGGGGACTTATCTCACCTATCTTGTCAATGCATGCATGATCTGATGTTATGTTGGGAAGAAGCGAAGCACGAAACTATGATTTAAGTTGGCCATTGTTTGCTCTATGTTCAGTTATACTTATTGGTTGGAGCTTTGAGGTTAAAGCACATGTCCAAAAAAAAATGATGCAGGATTAATCCCTCCTGATGTTTTAGCCCGCAGATTCCTAAATGCGCAAGGTACTCTGAATAGGCCCGATTTAGTTGTATCCCCATTAGGATATTTTAAATGGTACGAGTAATATCATGGAATGTCAAGGGGCTTAGATCCCCCCAGAAACGGTCAATAATAGTACGCCATCTAGCTAGATTACATGCAGATATAGTGCTTCTCCAGGAGACACATTTGGAGGAGAAAGATTTCTCCAGAATGAGGAAATTCTGGGTGGGGGAAGTATATGGCTCCCCATCGATAGGCCGTAAAGCGGGAGTGTTAATCCTGCTAAAGAGAAACATACCATATTCTGTGGTCTCTTGCTCTAAAGACGATGAGGGGAGAATGGTACATCTGATACTCCAGCATCAAGGGAAACAAATGAGCTTATACAACTTATATGGGCCAAATGAAACAAACGACCGCTTCTTAAAGAAGGTGACAACTGCCTTAATGGCAGATACTATTCAAGATAAATTGGTCGGGGGTTACATGAATGCAGTTGCAGATGAAACAGAAGACCGTAAACTAGATGATAAACGTTCACGTTGTATAAAACGACCCACCACTGTTCTCGGTGACTTTATGTCGGCAATCCAGTTAATTGATGTATGGAGAATGTGTAATCCAGAGGGAAGGGAGTTTACTTTTTACTCCCAACCCCACAGATCCTGGTCTCGCATAGACTATTTGCTGGTCACTCGCTCCATGTTCAACAGGTGAAGGGATACTGTCATTGGGGACTTGGTTATTTCAGATCATTCACTGATAACACTAGTGTTAAGGGACATGGCCCCCCGTGGGTCGGATTATCTATGGCGTTTCCCGTCAAGTTTGTATGAGAATGAGGAATTCTGTGATTTCTTGAGAGGGTGGTGGGACGAATATATAAGCTTAAACAACCTGCCAGATAATGCCCAATTAACATGGAGTGCAGGGAAGGCGACAATAAGGGGCAACTTGATCTCATACATAGCGGGTCTAAAAAGAAAGACTCAAGAACAGCTTGACAAATTTAGCAATATGCTAAGAACATCATACAAGGCCTTTAAAGATAACCCCACAGTAACTCTCGAAGTGGCGTGGAAGGTGGCTAAACAAAATTATGAACAATGGGCACAAAAAAAGGAACAACTGTTCCGTACACGATCAGACGCGCACTTTTACAAACATGGCAACAAGGCAGGTAAACTTCTAGCTAGTCTAGCGAGAGGCTTCAAGCCAGGATCCCCCATCTTAGCCCTACGAGATGCTAAGGGTACAATACAACATGATCCGATAGCTGTCAGCAATATAATAAAAGATTATTATGCCTTCCTTTACGCAAAAGACGAGCCCCAGGCTAGTTCGGACGACCATTGGCCCGACAATTATGGACATTCCACAGTTATCCATAGAAGATTTAAACAGTCTCAATGCACCAATATCCAATTTGGAGGGCCAAACAGCAATAGCGGGTCTGACATTGGGAAAGGCCCCTGGCCCAGATGGCTATACGGGGGAGTTTTATAAAATATTGGGAACCAGAGTAGCAACACTCCTTACCCCTCTTTACAATCAGTATCTGACAGGCACCCCTCTACCCCAGGAGTCAAAAGTGGCATATATAAAGGTTTTACCCAAGAAAGATAAAGACCCTCATCAAGCGGCGTCATACAGACCCATATCTTTAATAGATGTTGATGTCAAATTGATATCGAAAATTATGGCAGAGAGATTGAGTATCATTATGTCCAAACTAATAGCCAACCCACAAGTGGGATTCATAAAGGGCAGATCTGCAGTCACAAATATGAGACGTGTCCTAGCAGTGTTAGATGAAGTCAAAATGAGACCTAATCTCCACCCATCTCCAGCTCTTCTTATCATTGATGCTGAAAAAGCTTTTGACAATGTGAGCTGGAGATAGCTGGAAAAAGTTCTTGACAAATTGGGACTGCAGGGACAGTTTAGAAACTTCATTTCTGTCCTTTATGATGCGCCATCAGCAAAAATCAGCACACCTGGTTTCCTATCCCATCGCTTTGAGCTCTTTAAAGGGACTAGACAAGGCTGCCCCTTGTCACCTTTACTATTTAACTTAACCCTCGAACCTTTATCGCGCTTTTTAATGTCCACGACGGATGTAGAAGGGATAAAAATAGGGACCTCGGAAATAAAACATGCCCTATTTGCGGACGACCTTTTAGTTTTCCTCGAAAACCCACAAAGGGACTTAAAGTCCCTTTTGCAGTACTTACAAAACTTTGGTAAATGGTCGGGATTTAAGATCAACATGGATAAGAGCGAATTATTACTCCTTAACCTCTTGCCGCAACTGTAACGCCGAAAGGCGTCATCGCGGCGGCTCCCCCAGGCTACGCTAACGCCGATTGGTGTCATCTCGCGTGAGCCGAGATTTCCTGTGAACGCGCGCACACAGGCGCGCACGCTCACAGGAACGGAAGGTAAGAGAGTGGATCTCCAGCCTGCCGCCGTCGATCGTTCGCTGGCAGGCTGGAGATGCGATTTTTTTTAACCCCTAACAGGTATATTAGACGCTGTTTTGATAACAGCGTCTAATATACCTGCTACCTGGTCCTCTGCTGGTCCCCTTTGTTTGGATCGACCACCAGAGGACACAGGTAGCTCAGTAATATATTGCACCAAGCACCACTACACTACACCCCCCCCTCCCCCGTCACTTATTAACCCCTTATTCACCCTTGATCACCCCTGATCACCCCATATAGACTCCCTGATCACCCCCCTGTCATTGATTACCCCCCTGTCATTGATCACCCCCCTGTAAAGCTCCATTCAGATGTCCGCATGATTTTTACGGATCCACTGATAGATGGATGGCATCCGCAAAACGCATACGGACGTCTGAATGGAGCCTTACAGGGGCGTGATCAATGACTGTGGTGATCACCCCATATAGACTCCCTGATCACCCCCCTGTCATTGATTACCCCCGTCTTTGATCACCCCCCTGTAAAGCTCCATTCAGACGTCCGCATGATTTTTACAGATCCACTGATACATGGATCGGATCCGCAAAACGCATACGGACGTCTGAATGGAGCCTTACAGGGGCGTGATCAATGACTGTGGTGATCACCCCATATAGACTCCCTGATCACCCCCCTGTCATTGATTACCCCCCTGTCATTGATCACCCCCCTGTAAAGCTCCATTCAGACGTACGCATGATTTTTACGGATCCACAGATAGATGGATCGGATCCGCAAAACACATACAGGCGTCTCCCTGGAGACTTCCAGGGGGGGTGATCACCCCATATAGACTCCCTGATCACCCCCCTGTCATTGATCACCCCCCCGTCATTGATCACCCCCCCTGTCAGGCTGCATTTAGATGTCCGTATGATTTTTACGGATCCACGGATACATGGATCGGATCCGCAAAACACATACGGACATCTGAATGGAGCCTTATAGGGGGGTGATCAATGACAGGGGGGTGATCACCCCATATAGACTCCCTGATCACCCCCCTGTCATTGATCACCCCCCTGTCATTGATCACCCCTCTGTAAGGCTGCATTCAGACATTTTTTTGGCCCAAGTTAGCGGAAATTATTATTTTTTTCTTACAAAGTCTCATATTCCACTAACTTGTGTCAAAAAATTAAATCTCACATGAACTCACCATACCTCTCACGGAATCCAAATGCGTAATTATTTTTAGACATTTATATTCCAGACTTCTTCTCACGCTTTAGGGCCCCTAGAATGTCAGGGCAGTATAAATACCCCACATGTGACCCCATTTCGGAAAGAAGACACCCCCAGCTATTCCGTGAGGGGCATATTGAGTCCATAAAAGATTGAAATTTTTGTCCCAAGTTAGCGGAAAGGGAGACTTTGTGAGAAAAAAATAAATAAAATCAATTTCCGCTAACTTGTGCCAAAAAAAAAAAA
Source organism: Bufo bufo (assembly GCF_905171765.1). Classification (NCBI taxonomy): domain Eukaryota; kingdom Metazoa; phylum Chordata; class Amphibia; order Anura; family Bufonidae; genus Bufo; species Bufo bufo. The sequence continues at coordinate 106,324,257 of NC_053395.1, read as the reverse complement.
AATTCTATGAACTCGCTATGCCCCTCATTGAATACCTTGGGGTGTCTTCTTTCCAAAATGGGGTCACATGTGGGGTATTTATACTGCCCTGGCATTTTAGGGGCCCTAAAGCGTGAGAAGAAGTCTGGGATCCAAATGTCTAAAAATGCCCTCATAAAAGGAATGTGGGCCCCTTTGCGCATCTAGGCTGCAAAAAAGTGTCACACATCTGGTATCGCGGTACTCAGGAGAAGTTGGGCAATGTGTTTTGGGGTGTCATTTTACATATACCCATGCTGGGTGAGATAAATATCTTGGTCAAATGCCAACTTTGTATAAAAAAAAAATGGGAAAAGTTGTCTTTTGCTGAGATATTTCTCTCACCCAGCATGAGTATATGTAAAAAGACACCCCAAAACACATTGCCCAACTTCTCCTGAATACGGCGATACCACATGTGTGACACTTTTTTGCAGCCTAGGTGGGCAAAGGGGCCCACATTCCAAAGAGCACCTTTAGGATTTCACAGGTCATTTACCTACTTACCACACATTAGGGCCCCTGGAAAATGCCAGGGCAGTATAACTACCCCACAAGTGACCCCATTTTGGAAAGAAGACACCCCAAGGTATTCCGTGAGGGGCATGGCGAGTTCCTAGAATTTTATATTTTTTGTCACAAGTTAGCGGAAAATGATGATTTTTTTTTTTTTTTTTTTTCCTTACAAAGTCTCATATTCCACTAACTTGTGACAAAAAATAAAAACTTCCATGAACTCACTATGCCCATCACGAAATACCTGGGGGTGTCTTCTTTCCAAAATGGGGTCACTTGTGGGGTAGTTATACTGCCCTGGCATTCTAGGGGCCCAAATGTGTGGTAAGAAGTTTGAAATCAAAATGTGTAAATAATGACCGGTGAAATCCGAAAGGTGCTCTTTGGAATATGGGCCCCTTTGCCCACCTAGGCTGCAAAAAAGTGTCACACATGTGGTATCTCCGTACTCAGGAGAAGTTGGGGAATGTGTTTTGGGGTGTCATTTTACATATACCCATGCTGGGTGAGAGAAATATCTTGGCAAAAGACAACTTTTCCCATTTTTTTATACAAAGTTGGCATTTGACCAAGATATTTCTCTCACCCAGCATGGGTATATGTAAAATGACACCCCAAAACACATTGCCCAACTTCTCCTGAATACGGCGATACCACATGTGTGACACTTTTTTGCAGCCTAGGTGGGCAAAGGGGCCCACATTCCAAAGAGCACCTTTAGGATTTCACAGGTCATTTACCTACTTACCACACATTAGGGCCCCTGGAAAATGCCAGGGCAGTATAACTACCCCACAAGTGACCCCATTTTGGAAAGAAGACACCCCAAGGTATTCCGTGAGGGGCATGGCGAGTTCCTAGAATTTTATATTTTTTGTCACAAGTTAGCGGAAAATGATGATTTTTTTTATTTTATTTTTTTCCCTTACAAAGTCTCATATTCCACTAACTTGTGACAAAAAATAAAAACTTCCATGAACTCACTATGCCCATCACGAAATACCTGGGGGTGTCTTCTTTCCAAAATGGGGTCACTTGTGGGGTAGTTATACTGCCCTGGCATTCTAGGGGCCCAAATGTGTGGTAAGAAGTTTGAAATCAAAATGTGTAAATAATGACCGGTGAAATCCGAAAGGTGCTCTTTGGAATATGGGCCCCTTTGCCCACCTAGGCTGCAAAAAAGTGTCACACATGTGGTATCTCCGTACTCAGGAGAAGTTGGGGAATGTGTTTTGGGGTGTCATTTTACATATACCCATGCTGGGTGAGAGAAATATCTTGGCAAAAGACAACTTTTCCCATTTTTTTTATACAAAGTTGGCATTTGACCAAGATATTTCTCTCACCCAGCATGGGTATATGTAAAATGACACCCCAAAACACATTCCCCAACTTCTCCTGAGTACAGCGATACCACATGTGTGGCACTTTTTTGCAGCCTAGGTGGGCAAAGGGGCCCACATTCCAAAGAGCACCTTTCGGATTTCACCGGTCATTTTTTACACATTTTGATTTCAAACTACTTATCACACATTTGGGCCCCTAGAATGCCAGGGCAGTATAACTACCCCACAAGTGACCCCATTTTGGAAAGAAGACACCCCAAGGTATTCGCTGATGGGCATAGTGAGTTCATAGAAGTTTTTATTTTTTGTCACAAGTTAGTGGAATATGAGACTTTGTAAGAAGAAAAAAAAAAAAAAAAAAAATCATCATTTTCCACTAACTTGTGACAAAAAAGAAAAAGTTCTATGAACTCACTATGCCCATCAGCGAATACCTTAGGGTGTCTACTTTCCGAAATGGGGTCATTTGTGGGGTGTTTGTACTGTCTGGCCATTGTAGAACCTCAGGAAACATGACAGGTGCTCAGAAAGTCAGAGCTGCTTCAAAAAGCGGAAATTCACATTTTTGTACCATAGTTTGTAAACGCTATAACTTTTACCCAAACCATTTTTTTTTTACCCAAACATTTTTTTTTAATCAAAAACATGTAGAACAATAAATTTAGAGAAAAATTTATATATGGATGTCGTTTTTTTTGCAAAATTTTGCAACTGAAAGTGAAAAATGTAATTTTTTTGCAAAAAAATCGTTAAATTTCGATTAATAACAAAAAAAGTAAAAATGTCAGCAGCAATGAAATACCACCAAATGAAAGCTCTATTAGTGAGAAGTAAAGGAGGTAAAATTCATTTGGGTGGTAAGTTGCATGACCGAGCAATAAACCGCTAAATTTGTGGAGTGCCGATTTGTAAAAAAGGGCCTGGTCTTTAGGGGGGTATAAACCTGTGGTCCTTAAGTGGTTAAAAGCAAACAACAATATAACTCGATGCCAACGCGGAACATCCCGGTTAAAGTTACCTCCACTAGCATAAAATATCTAGGAATTAATATAGGACAAACCCCTGAGTCATTATACAACCTAAACTATCCACCACTGATATAAAGATATTAAGTGAGATTGATAAGTGGAATAACCTGCCATCTACTTAAGATGATCAGTTTTGCAAGATTGCTATACCCGATGCAAACAATTCGAATATTGATCAAACACTCAGATGTGCAATATTTGGAAACGGCCTTTCGATATTTTTTATAGAAAGGGAAAAAGTCAAGAATAGCACTCAATAAACTCCAAAGTCCAAGAGAGAGGGGCGGTCTGAACTTCCCAGATTTGCGTAAATACAATCTAGCGAGCCTTTTCGGCATTGCATCGATTGGGTGTATAAATCTAATCATAGAAACACAATTGGCTCGCCCATGGTCATTAGCGGCCTTACTGCACACTAAATTCGCCAAAATTACCTCATTTAAAAGGTAGTGTCTTACTAAAAGATACGATAGCCACGTGGAAAGCGATCCGTAAGGAGTATGGCCTCCTTTTCTCTCTATCCATATTCATGCCACTTTGGCAACACCCGGAATTCACTCCTGGGATAAACAACCCGCAGTTTACACTTTGGAAAGCGAAAGGGATTAATGTGGTTGGAGATTTATGGAACAAAACGGAAAATAGATATTTTAAATTTCCGGAGTTCTGCGCTACGTTTGGTCTCGCCCCCGGTCACTTTCTGGCGTATCAGCAAACAACCGGATTTCTCAATGGCAGGATCCGTGATCTCTCCAGGGAATTCCCCTTAAATAAATTTGACAAGATGTGTAATACACGAGATGTTGGCTTGTCGCTCTCAGAGATCACTAGCCTGTTGAGAGATAACACGCTTAAGGCCTCTTCTGGTAAAATAGGAAGGTCCTGGGAGAAATCACTAGGAATCTCTAATATCCAGGAGGACGTGCTAAGGGGGTGGATGGCCGTGAGACAAGCGGTACCAAATGAGATGTGGAGAGTAACTCAATACAAAATAATGCATAAAGCTATATATGGCTTCTATGTCTCACGCAATACCTCATGCAGTAGCCACATAAGTTGTTGCCTGAAATGTGACGAACCAAATGCAGATTTGTATCATGGTTTGTGGACTTGACCAAAGGTGGGAGAGTTTTGGGAGTCTTTTATCCAGTGGCATGGTGGAGCCATGAAAGGGGACTCGCCTCTAACACGAGAGTCAATTCTACTGCATTATCAACCTGACAATGGTAGCCTGGCACAGGCCACGCATGTTAGTATCCTAGCGGCCAAGCGTTGCCTTCTGCGTCATTGGCTCCAACCATGTGTTCCAAAAATAAAAGATTCTAGATCAGGTGAAGGGATGTGTTAGGATGGAATTCTTAGGGGCTGAATATAAGAAGGAAAAGTTAGTAGGTGGGCTTATGGAAAAATGGAGGTGTATAATTCCACGAGTGTTCAGCAGAGATGAATTACAGGATCTGATTCGTCCTTATCGTCTGACTTCATGGTATCTGAGAGAACAGCTTAAAGGCACATTAGGCGATCTGGGAGAAAGCAATGCTAACATCTGATTGAAAGACGTCACGAGGGATAGGAGAGGGAAGTTGGTATAAAACTATCTGGACATGTGCAAATTTTGTTTTGTTTATGTTTTTGTTTATGTATTTTATTTTATGTTTCATTGCCTGATTCTATGAAGATCTTTTTCACAACCAATTATATCAATGTATGGAAACAGCTTTTTTTTTACAAAATAAGCACACCCTGAATGGTGTATCGATCTCTCGGCCAACTCCTGACCCAACGCCGTTTCGCCAGAAACCTGGCTTGTCCCCGGAAGAAGCCAGGTTTCTGGCGAAACGGCGTTGGGTCAGGAGTCGGCCGAGAGATCGATACACCATCAGGGTATGCTTATTTTGTTCTTTCACCAAACATCAATATTTCAACAATTGCCTCTCTTGTACTTTGTTTGGGACGTTGCCACTATGAGGTTTTTTGGTATGTCTTTCTAGTTAGCATTCTTTTTCCCTGTTCCTTGGTGTGCCGATCTCCCGGCCTCTCCTTGGGTACTGTTCCTTATCCGTGAATCCCGCCTTGTGCTGCCTTTAATATTTATTATGTATGTATGTACTGTTAATGTATATTTATAATAAAGCTTTTTTGGATTTTCATATACACGAAAGTCATGTTCATTTTTTGGTGTTAATTGTGGCTACTTGTTGGTTGTTTTTTTTTTTTTAGATTAATATTAATCCTGTCCGGTCAATATTGGTTGATTATCTTCAGTGAGAAGCAGATAAGACCAACAGAAGCCTTATACAAGGGGATCAAATATTCTCTCCCCCCCCCCCCTCCTTTTTTGTTGCAGGAGAGGGGGACCAGCAGACTCCCTGACCATGCAAAAATCACCCCCTAATGGCATTCACGGATGGCGGCAGCGGTGGTTCGGACTCCTTAAGAGAGCGTGCATCTGTCCCAGACATCGCGGCAGGATACTTTCGCCCTCTCAGTTCAGGAGAGACAGGTGAGGGGCTCCAGACTTCTCAGGAGCATCCACAATGTCGAGGCCTCGGCTTTGAGCCGGGACGGACACCGAACGCAGCCTATGTCACTTTCAGGGCGCCGGACGTGACACATATGCGCCTCGGGCGCGCAACACTGCTGAAGCCTTGGTAGGCCAGGAGGGAGCCGTCACCCAGGGAGCAGGCCCCAGATACAACCGGAGCGAGTATACCCAACAAACCCCTGACCAGCATTAATACTGGGACCGCGGGAGGGCAGGGGGACGCCATGGCAGGATGCCAGCGATTTTGCTCAGGTAAAAAAACAAAAAAAAACGTCCTTGTAGTTCCTAGCTTCATCTCCCTGCATACAGGGAGACCTTTCTCTGCCCTGTCCTCTGTAGAGACAGGAAACACTGGTGTTAGGAGGGGGGTATTTAACCTTTCTCTGTTCCTGCCCCTACAGAGGTCAGGGGTCAATCTCCTTGCATGCCGTCGTGATGATGCTATGGAAAAAACACTGCAGTTGGTTATTATATGTCATTCATTCCAACACTATACACCAACTCAGCCTGATAGATACACACACTACACCCATTACATCCTAATTTTCAGCCTAGTACATCTCAAAGCATGCTCAGTCCCTTTTTCATGGTCTAGTATGGGTACTTCCGACTGTATATATACTCTCTAGTGCTGTTTATTTCAACTCACCTTTAGTTTCCTGGACTATATCACAGTAAAACGGATTCAGGTAGCCATCTTATTATTAATTTATTTCCCATGCAAAATGTTACACTGATAGACTGTTTGCTACTACACTCGCAATGTGTCTGTCCTATGTCAATGAATAACATTTGACTCTTGGCAACGGTTTGGTTTTTGCATCGCAAAAAAGCAGAATGGCCACTAATTACCACTTTCTTTAATTGTCGCTACTGTGTGCTTATCTAAAATTTAACTTTTCTATAATCGTCTACAAAAAAAAAACAAAAAAAAAAAAGTAATTTTAAATCCAAGCATCACTGTTGCTATTGGACCCATAATTCCTCTCTTGTTAGTTTTTTATTCAACATTTTTGGGTTGTGGGATGGGGTGCACTCCAGTCTATTGCAGTGATAATTTCTTATTATAGATATTGCTGTTGTGTCCCTGCGGAGGTATGCTACTAAAAACATGTCACACTCTGCCCCCTAATATGTTTCACCAGAACCCTTGCATCTTCAGGGGTATGGGCAGTAAACTGTTAGTGTCTGTCCTATGAGTGATGTGATCTATTTCAAGAGTTTACTTATTTTAATGTTGATAATGGCTTACAGCTAACAAAAACCAATATGAATCCAATGAAAGTCTGCGATTCAATAAATTAGAATATTGTGAAAAAGTTCAATATTATAGACTCATGGTGTCACATAATCAACACAAAACATCTGCAAAGGTTTCCCCCCAAGTCTTTAATGGTCCCTCAGTCTGGTTCAGTAGGCTACACAATCATGGAGAAGAATGCTTACTTGACAGTTGTCCAGAAGACAGTCATTGACACCCTCCACAAGGATGGTAAGCCACAAGCGGTCATTGCTAAATAAGATGGCTTTTCACAGGGTGCTGTATCCAACCATATTAATGTAAAGTTGAGTGGAAGGACGAAGTGTGGTAGAAAAAGGTGCAAAAGCAACAAGGATAACCACAGCCATAAAAAGATCGTCAAGAAAAGGCCATTCAAGAGTGTTCTTCACAGGAGCCAAAAACTGTACACAATACTCCATTTGAGCTCTGACTAGTTATTTGTCAAGTGGCTAAAGACTATTAGGGTCATTTATCTAATTAGTATAAAGTAGAACTGGCTTAGTTGCCCATAACAACCTATCAGATTCCACCTTTCATTTTCCAAGAGAGCTGTTAAAAATTGAAAGGTGGAGTCTGAATGGTTGCTATAGGCAACCACACCAGTTCTACTTTACACCAGTTTGATAAATGACCCCATATGTTCTCATTACGTGCATCTATGCCCCTTTGGATGCACCCCATAATCTTATTGGCCTTGGCAGCAGCTGCCTGACACTGGTCTACAGCTTAGTTTGCTGACAACAAAAATTCCTAAGTCCTTTTCCATATCAGTGCTACCCCGTGTTTTACCATTTAGTATGCGATTAGTTATGTGAATAAACTTATATACCACTTCTCTGCCAGACTCCAATCTATCCAGATCCATTTGAAGTAGTATACTGACCTCTTTCTTTCTAATTACATGAAATTATAATAAAATAAATTTACACAGTTTGACATCCTCTGCCAAAATTGATATTTTACTGTTCAAGCCTTCTACATAATCATTAAAGGGGTTGGCCACTATATAAGTACTTTCCATTATATAGTGGGAGGTAGGGTAAAAAAAATAATTCCTAATATACTTTATTAAAAGAATCCAAATGGTAATGTTTTTATAATGAGCCCCGCCCACTCAGCCCCGCTCTGCGTGCAGCCAGTTTTTCCATCGCTGCACGCGACATGGAGGAGCTTTAGAGAAAGCTCGTCCATGGCTTTATTCTAACTGCACATGTAGTACACACATATATATATATATATACACACTCACCTAAAGAATAATTAGGAACACCATACTAATACGGTGTTGGACCCCCTTTTGGCTTCAGAACTGCCTTAATTCTACGTGGCATTGATTCCACAAGGTGCTGATAGCATTCTTTAGAAATGTCGGCCCATATTGATAGGATAGCATCTTGCAGTTGATGGAGATTTGAGGGATGCACATCCAGGGAACGAAGCTCCCGTTCCACCACATCCCAAAGATGCTCTATTGGGTTGAGATCTGGTAACTGTGGGGGCCATTTTAGTACAGTGAACTCATTGTCATGTTCAAGAAACCAATTTGAAATGATTCGAGCTTTGTGACATGGTGCATTATCCTGCTGGAAGTAGCCATCAGAGGATGGGTACATGGTGGTCATGAAGGGATGGACATGGTCAGAAACAATGCTCAGGTAGCCCGTGGCATTTAAACGATGCCCAATTGGCACTAAGGGGCCTAAAGTGTGCCCAGAAAACATCCCCCACACCATTACACCACCACCAGCCTGCACAGTGGTAACAAGGCATGATGGATACATGTTCTCATTCTGTTTACGCCAAATTCGGACTCTACCATTTGAATCGAGACTCATCAGACCAGGCAACATTTTTCCAGTCTTCAACAGTCCAATTTTGGTGAGCTCGTGCAAATTGTAGCCTCTTTTTCCTATTTGTAGTGGAGATGAGTGGTACCCGGTGGGGTCTTCTGCTGTTGTACCCCATCCGCCTCAAGGTTGTGCTTGTGGTTTCACAAATGCTTTGCTGCATATCTCGGTTGTAACGAGTGGTTATTTCAGTCAATGTTGCCTTGACCAGGTCAACACCCCTAAATGCCTTGAAGCAACTGCCATGTGATTGGTTATCTAGATAATTGCATTAATGAGAAACAGGTGTTCCTAATAATTCTTTAGGTGAGTGTATGTATATATATATATATATATATATATATATATATATTATTTTATTTATTTTTTGACTATGAAAACTATATATATGTGGTATCGCTGGATTTGATGTACTGACTTGGAGAAAGAAGATTACAGGTCAGTTTTACCAGATAATGAACCCTGTAAAAAAAAAAAAATAACAAACCTGTAAAACCGTGGCAAAATATAATTTTTTCCCAATTCCACCACCTTTGGAATTTTTTCCCCACTTCCCACTACATTCTATGCAGTATTAAATAGTGGCGTTAGAAAGTACAACTTGTCCCGCAAAAAATAAGCCCTCATACGGCTATGTGAATGGAAAAAAAAAAGTTATGGCTCTGGGAAGGTGGGAAGTGCAAAACAAAAATGCAAAGTCAAAAAAACCTCCAGGGTAGAAGAGGTTAAAGGGATTCTGTCACCAGTTTCTTACCCCCCCCATTTAAAAATATGGTTATGTTCATGGAGCACTAGCGATTCCTAATGTGGTCTTATAACAGAAATCCGTAGGCTCATTTTGTCTAAAAAACGTTATAACTAACCTGTCATTCATCTCACAAATGTGCCCAAGGGGATGATCATGTCTTCCAGATGCCGCCCGTACCCGCCGCCGTTTGTGCCCAGCTCCTCCTTTGCCGTCATCAGCGCCGCCTCAGAATCCTTTGCTACGCCTCCGGCTCTCCCTCACTCCCCCCTCCTTCTTCTCTAACATCCCGCGCGTGCGCACAGGCCTGTGCCTGATGCGCCCGTGCGGACTTCTCCGTTCGGCTTCATGGAGCGAAGTGCGCATGCGCCGTCAACTTGCCGGCGCATGCGCACTTCGCTCCATGAAGCCGAACGGAGAAGTCCGCACGGGCGCATCAGGCACAGGCCTGTGCGCACGCACGGGATGTTAGAGAAGAAGGAGGGGGGAGTGAGGGAGAGCCGGAGGCGTAGCAAAGGATTCTGAGGCGGCGCTGATGACAGCAAAGGAGGAGCTGGGCACAAACTGACGGCGGGTACGGGCGGCATCTGGAAGACATGATCATCCCCTTGGGCACATTTGTGAGATGAATGACAGGTTAGTTATAACGTTTTTTAGACAAAATGAGCCTACGGATTTCTGTTATAAGACCACATTAGGAATCGCTAGTGCTCCATGAACATAACCATATTTTTAAATGGGGGGGTAAGAAACTGGTGACAGAATCCCTTTAAGGGACCAACACTTTTAGGTTTAAACATTTAGCGATTTATAAAACTGAAGAACATTTTAGGGTTAGTTTTATTCTTGTTGACAATGAATCTCACTGTCTCCAGCTTGGCTGCTTTTATCTATCTTTTACATATTCAATTTTTTTCCTTACAGTTTTTCAATGCTTCCTCACTACCTTCTTGTTTTAACGATTTAAATAAATACTTTCTTTTTCTCATTCATTGCTCCTTTTACATTTTGCATTTAATTTGGAAATCAAGGTCCCAGAGTCTGGAGAAAGAGTGTAGAGGCACACAATCCAAGTTGCTTGAGGTCCAGTGTAAAGTTTCAATACTCAGTGATGGTTTGGTGAGCCACGTCGTCACGGACGTTCCCACGATAGGTGGTAGGAGATCAGTGAGAGTGGCATCACGTGGTTTGATTTAACAGGTTTTCTGTTTGGATCAAATGACGTCTGTGTTGTTTCTGGTGCTTGCCACACCTTCTTTCCCCAGGTGTGGCTATTAGGGTCATTTAACCTTCCCTATTTATAGTTGCTCCTCCCACAATGCTGTGCGGTTTATAGCTTCTTGTTTGGACCTTTGGATAGATTGTGGTTGGATCTCGGCTGAGTTCTTGGTACTTTCATTGCTCCTTTTGAAGTTAAGTCTTTTACACTGCTCAAAAAAATAAAGGGAACACTTAAACAACACAACGTAACTCCAAGTCAATCACACTTCTGTGAAATCAAACTGTCCACTTAGGAAGCAACACTGAGTGACAATCAATTTCACATGCTGTTGTGCAAATGGGATAGACAACAGGTGGAAATTATAGGCAATTAGCAAGACACCCCCAATAAAGGAGTGGTTCTGCAGGTGGTGCCACAGACCACTTCTCAGTTCCTATGCTTCCTGGCTGAAGTTTTGGTCACTTTTGAAGGCTGGCGGTGCTTTCACTCTAGTGGTAGCATGAGACGGAGTCTACAACCCACACAAGTGGCTCAGGTAGTGCAGCTTATCCAGGATGGCACATCAATGCGAGCTGTGGCAAGAAGGTTTGCTGTGTCTGTCAGTGTAGTGTTCAGAGCATGGAGGCGCTACCAGGAGACAGGCCAGTACATCAGAAGACGTGGAGGAGGCCGTAGGAGGGCAACAACCCAGCAGCAGGACCGCTACCTCCGCCTTTGTGTAAGGAGGAACAGGAGGAGCACTGCCAGAGCCCTGCAAAATGACCTCCAGCAGGCCACAAATGTGCATGTGTCTGCTCAAACGGTCAGAAACAGACTCCAGGAGGGTGATATGAGGGCCCGACGTCCACAGGTGGGGTTTGTGCTTACAGCCCAACACCGTGCAGGACGTTTGGCATTTGCCAGAGAACACCAAGATTGGCAAATTCGCCACTGGCGCCCTGTGCTCTTCACAGATGAAAGCAGGTTCACACTGAGCACATGTGACAGACGTGACAGAGTCTGGAGATGCCGTGGAGAATGCTCTGCTGCCTACAACATCCTCCAGCATGACCGGTTTGGCATTGGGTCAGTAATGGTGTGAGGTGGCATTTTTTTGGAGGGCCGCACAGCCCTCCATGTGCTCGCCAGAGGTAGCCTGACTGCCATTAGGTACCGAGATGAGATCCTCAGACCCCTTGTGAGACCATATGCTGGTGCGGTTGGCCCTGGGTTCCTCCTAATGCAAGACAATGCTAGACCTCATGTGGCTGGAGTGTGTCAGCAGTTCCTGCAAGACGAAGGCATTGATGCTATGGACTGGCCCGCCCATTCCCCAGACCTGAATCCAATTGAGCACATCTGGGACATCATGTCTCGCTCTATCCACCAACGTCACGTTGCACCACAGACTGTCCAGGAGTTGGCAGATGCTTTAGTCCAGGTCTGGGAGGAGATCCCTCAGGAGACCGTCCGCCACCTCATCAGGAGCATGCACAGGCGTTGTAGGGAGGTCATACAGGCACATGGAGGCCACACATACTACTGAGCCTCATTTTGACTTGTTTTAAGGACATTACATCAAAGTTGGATCAGCCTGTAGTGTGTTTTTCCACTTTAATTTTGAGTGTGACTCCAAATCCAGACCTCCATGGGTTAAAAAAATTGATTTCCATTTTTTTATTTTTGTGTGATTTTGTTGTCAGCACATTCAACTATGTAAATAACAAAGTATTTCAGAAGAATATTTAATTAATTCAGATCTATGATGTGTTATTTTTGTGTTCCCATTATTTTTTTGAGCAGTATATTTCCCTTTTATATTTTGTTTAGGTTCTGTGTGTTGCCATTTCTTATTGTTTGTATTAGGCCTGTAGGAGACTCCTGTTCATCCTTCCTTTTGGAGGAACAGGTAGTCTCGTCCCTGCCATAAGTACCAGGGTCCTATAGGGCTTGATAGGACTCCAGGTATTCATGCGTATGACCTCACCTAATTTTGGGGTCTGTTCATACTGCTAGTCAGTCAGGATTTTGGTTAGGGTTTTCACTAGGAGGTGTCCATTTTCTTTCGCTAGTTCTCAGGCCTGATCCCCTGTTCCCCCCTTCCCACCTATGCTCAGTGTGGTGTTTCCCTCCCACACTGAAGCGCCAAAACCGTAATTTTTTTGTTTGTTTGTGTGCAGTCATGGATCCTATTGCTGCACTGGCAGGTCAGCTGCAAGGGCTATTTTTGGAGGTAGCTGACCTCCGCACGACCGTATCGCAGATGCAGAGATAACAGGCTGTTGGTCCTGGTGGTAGTGGTGGAGGCCAGGCCTATCTGGAGCCTAAAATTGCCCTCCCCGACAGATTATCACGCCCCCCAGACAATTTCATATTGTTTAGGGAGGTGTGTTAACTGTATTTTACGCTACGTCCACACTCATCTGGCTTTCCTTGCTTAAGGGGGATGCAGAGTCATGGGATTTTTCTCTGCCGACCGAATCGCAGTCTCTCAGTTCAGTACAGGGTGGGCCATTTATATGGATACACCTTACTAAAATGGTAATGGTTGGTGATATTAACTTCCTGTTTGTGGCACATTAGTATATGTGAGGGGGGGAAATTTTCAAGATAGGTGGTGACCATGGCAGTCATTTTGAAGTCGGCCATTTTGAATCCAACTTTAGTTTTTTCAATAGGAAGAGGGTCATGTGACACATCAAACTTATTGGGAATTTCACACGAAAAACAATGGTGTGCTTGGTTTTAACGTAACTTTATTCTTTCATGAGTTATTTACAAGTTTCTCTTTGTTTACAGCCATTGACATGTCGCCGAGGTTAACACATGAGGAGCGGATAGAAATTGTGTTGATGTCTGGTGAACGCAGTAACCGGGTCATTGCAGCAGATTTCAATGCAAGACACCCTACGAGACCACCCATCTCCCATGCTACAGTTAGCAAACTGCTTGCTAAGTTTCGTGAAACTGGTTCAGTGTTGGATTTGCCAAAATGTGGACGCATGAAATCTGTCTCTAATGAAGAAACATCAGTGGCTGTCCTAGCTTCATTCAGCAAGAGCCCACAGCGTAGCATTTGCCGCATGTCACTGGAGAGTGGCATTAGTCGAACATCCCTTCGGCGGATATTAGCTACTCACAAATGGCACCCTTACAAACTCCAGCTACTGCAGCATCTCAACGAGGATGACCCAGATCGGTGCACTGAATTTGCAGAATGGGCAAAACAAAAATTGGAACAGGACCCTCAGTTTACGCAGAAGATTTTGTTCAGTGATGAGGCAAACTTTTATGTGAATGGTGAAGTTGACAAACAAAACCACCGCTATTGGTCTGACACTAACCCACATTGGATAGATCCCTCCAAGACTGTTGGAACAAAAAAATTGATGGTATGGTGTGGTATATGGGGTACAAAGATAGTGGGGCCATTCTTCATCAATGGAAACCTCAAGGCCACTGGATATGCGAAATTGCTACATGATGATGTGTTTCCCTCTTTATGCACTGAAGCTGGCACGTTCCCTGAGTTTTTCCAGCAAGATGGTGCACCACCACATTATGGGTGTCAGGTCCGAGCATTCCTAGATGAACAGTTTCCTGGAAAGTGGATTGGTCGTCGTGGGCCAGTTGAATGGCCCCCAAGGTCTCCCGATCTGACCCCCTTAGACTTATCTTTGGGGTCATCTGAAGGCAATTGTCTATGCTGTGAAGATACGAGATGTGCAGCACCTGAAACTACGGATACTTGAAGCCTGTGCTAGCATTTCTCCTGCGGTGTTGCTATCAGTGTGTGAAGAGTGGGAGAAGAGGGTTGCATTGACAATCCAACACAGTGGGCAGCACATTGAACACATTTTAAAAGTGGTCAGAAACTTGTAAATAACTCATGAAAGAATAAAGTTACGTTAAAACCAAGCACACCATTGTTTTTCCTTGTGAAATTCCCAATAAGTTTGAGGTGTCACATGACCCTCTTCCTATTGAAAAAACAAAAGTTGGATTCAAAATGGCCGACTTCAAAATGGCCGCCATGGTCACCACCCATCTTGAAAAGTTTCCCCCCTCACATATACTAATGTGCCACAAACAGGAAGTTAATATCACCAACCATTCCCATTTTATTAAGGTGTACCCATATAAATGGCCCACCCTGTAGATTAATTTTTCGAAGCTTTGGGTCTCATCTATGATGATCTTGATCGGACCTCTCTAGCTGAAACCAAGCTGCTGGATATGGAGAGGAACAATCCTGCCCTCCGTAGCCAGTTTTGTCAAGGGTTATCAGAAAGGCTGAAGGACGCTTTGGCCTTTCATGAAACCCCAGTGTCTCTGGAGACTGCCATGTCTCTTGCTATATGCATTGATAGATGCCTAAAAGAGAGAGATCTAAGGGCCCCCACTCTCAGGATGTACTATCACATGTTGCATTGTCCTCCTCTGACACTTTGGGTGAAGCTACTCCTAGGTTTATGTCTGGGGACGAACCCATGCAATTAGGGGGAGCTACTACTGGATCCACTTTTTTTTTTTTAAATCAAATCGTTTTTATTAAGCCAATAAAGACAAATTTACAGAAAACAATACATTGTCTTTTCTTACTTTATCCACTATGTGGAATCAGTGTACAGCTGTATCATATCAATACCAACACATTTATAAATCATACAACAGCATATGACATATACACACACCCAGAAACAAATAGAGACCAAGAGTAATAAATGTCTAGACCCTCCCAGAACCCCTCCCGCCCCCCCCCCCCACCCATCCCTACACCCACCCCGCCCTGTAAACTAGTCTAGAACCAATCAGAGCCTAAATAACCACATGAGTATGAGATAGCCATTCACTCCACAATTTGTCAAACTTCTGCGGACAACCTCTCTTCACATACACCCCTTTTCCCAATACCAGCATATCATGCACCTTCCTCTCAAACTCTCCCAGTGTAGGCGGACTCCCCTGGATCCATCTCATAGCCACCAGCTTTCTAGCCACATACAGCAACCTTCCCACTGCCACCTTGACAGATTCAGTCCCTCCAATCTCAGACACATAACCCAATACGCACACCTTAGGGTCATTTTGAATTTTCAACTTCATTTTACTATTAATCATATTCCTTACGTCATTCCAATAGTTCCCAATTACTGGACAAGACCACAGCATATGTAGCAAATCCGCACCTTCTTCCATACATTTCGGACACTTGTCATCAGATCTTACTCCAACTTTTTTAAGGAACACCGGTGTTTTGTATACTCTATGTATGATAAATAGTTGGGACAGTTTACCTTGTTCACTCAAGGACACCCTGGGGACACTTTCCAGTATATCCTCCCATTTATCCTTAGCCATATCCCCCAAGTCAGCCTCCCATTTCTTCATTCTTGAGAGCGGAAACCCCTCTAAGAATTTATCAAGTAGAAGAGCGTATACCTGTGATATCAGCCCTCTCTTCCCCCCCCCCCCTGTCGGAAGGACAAGCTTATGAACCACCTCCATTTGGGCTATCACACATCCTTTCCGTAACGTGACCTCAAGAGCATGCCTCACCTGAAGATATTTGTAAAACCATTCCCTAGGGATATTAAATTCCTGCTGCAGGTTCTGAAATGATTTACAAATCTTGCCCTCAATTAGTTGGCCAATTGTCATCACTCCATGAGTTTCCCAACTTCTAAGTCCAGACATGGTAAAAAATTCAGGCAATAGGTGATTATTTCTAATAGGGGAGAGTTCGCTAATTCCACCTACACCTCTCAATTGCTTCACCCTTGCCCAAATCTTTTTCATGAGTTCGATAAGAGGGAGTTTTCCCCTTCCAGCATGCATACCTGACCCTTCTAGAATACCCATGAGGTCCCGACTGCCCAACCAATGCTGTAATATCTGTCCAGTCATGTCCGGCACTTGGAAGCTAATCCATCCCTTGAAATGCTGACACTGGGAAGCCAAAAAGTAAATCCATGCATTAGGAACAGCCAGGCCACCTTCAGACTTGGCATATTGCAATGTTTCCAATTTAATCCTAGCCTGACCATATTTCCAAATGAGATCCCTGAATATAGAATGAATTTTCTTAAATCTATCTAGGGGGATCCATACGGGAGCATTGTTCAATACGTAGAGCAGCTGAGGCATCATAACCATTTTTAAAAGGTTCACTCTACCTACCACAGAAAGAAAGAGCCTACACCATGACCTCACCTTTAGCCTGAAATTAGCCAGCAACGGGGACAAATTAAGGTCCTCAAAATCTGACAGTCTAGGTGTTATATACAGTCCCAAGTATTTAAATTTATCCACCCAGGGAACCAGACTATCTGCATGTCTACCTGACAGACTGGATCCACTTTTAAGCATACTGGTAATAGAAAGGGAGTGTGTTTTTTCTGCAGACAGAAGAGACATTTTATCAGAGTATGTCCATACATTCAACAGCAAAAAGAAAAAAGAGGGACATTTAATTCCCATCTGACTCTTGGAGGGTGAGAGGAGAGTCAGAAAATGTGCATTTGTTTTTGACTGGTAGTACCCGATTTCTCCTGACTTCTGGGTGAACCTCAACTAAGCTCAGTTTGTCAGTATGCACGAGTTGTCAACGAGTGCATTAGAAAAAAACATTTCCGTTTTTGCTATTGATTCTGCACCTCTAACTCAGAAGGGTTTATCTCAAGTGGTGCATGATATCAGATTAAGAGTGGGTGACTTTCATCAAGAATTTATCTCGTGTTCTGTGTTGGAGGGTTTCCCTGCTCCAGTGGTTCTGGGTTTACAGTGGTTAAGCAAGCACAATCCATCCATCGATTGGCAAGCTAGACAGATTTTTGGATTGGGGTGATTATTGCAACGACAATTGTCTGAATACATCTTTTTCTGTTTTAACTACCAAGACATTACTCTCTTTTATATATCTGATTTTGCCAATGTATTTTCTGAGAGTGGATGTCAGAATTTACCTCCGCATCAGGAATATGATTGTCCTGTCAACCTTATTCCCGGAGCGAAGTTGCAAAAATCTAGATTGCATAACCTTTCTGGACCTGAAAGACTGGCCATGAGAGAGTATAATGTTGAGAGTTTGGCTAAAGGACACATGAGACCTTCCAAATCTCCAGTGGCAACAGGTTTCTTTTTTGTTAAAAAAAAGATGGAGGTCTTCGGCCATGTCTGGATTTCCGTGAACTCAGATTACTGTCTGTGATCCTTACCCTCTTCCTTTGATTCCCGACTTGTTTAACCAGATTGTTGGTGTCAAGGTGTTCTCCAAGTTGGACTTAAGGGGGGGCATATAATATGGTTAGGATCAAGGAAGGGGATGAATGGAAGACGGCTTTTAATACTTTGAGGGGCACTTGAGAAACTGGTCATGCCTTTTGGGTTGACCAATGCTCCTGTTGTTTTCCAGCATTTTGTGAATGACATTTTACATCACCTTGTGAGGTTTGTAGGTGTGTATTTGGAAGACATTCTGATTTATTCTCCAGACATGGAGATACATCAGGATCACGTTAGACAGGTGTTACAGATCCTAAGAGATAATAAATTGTACGCAAAATTAGAGAAGTGTGTTCTTGCTGTACAAGAGGTGCAGTTTTTGGGCTACCTGCTCTCATCTTCAGGTTTTTGAATGGATCCAGAGAAAGTCTGTGCTGTATTGGACTGGAATCGACCCGAAAATCTGAAGGCTCTTATGCGGTTTTTGGGGTTCACCAACTATTACCGAAAATGTATTCAGAATTATTCGACAATAGTAAAACCCTCAACTGACATGACTAAGAAAGGGACAGATGTTTCAGTGTGGTCTGATTTTTTATGTGATTAAGAATGCTTCTCTTCCGCCCCTATATTGGTGGAAGTGGACGCGTGAGAGGTGGGGGTAGGATCAGTTTTATCGCAGGGCCCGTCACCTGGTAAATGGCGTCCATGTGCCTTTTTCTCTTAAAAAAAAACTCTTCTGCAGAGAGAAATTATGATGTGGGGAACAGAGAGTTACTGGCCATTAAGTTGGCTTTTGATGAATGGCGTCATTGGTTGTAAGGGGCGATTCATCCGATCACGGTGTTCACAGATCACAAAAACCTGGCTTACCTGGAGTCGGCTAAACGACGGAACCCGAGGCAGGCCAGATGGTATTTGTTTTTCACCAGATTCAATTTTACTGTCACCTATCCTACTGGGGTTAAGAACATCAAGGCAGATGCCTTGTCACATAGTTTTCCTGGAGGTGGTGATTTTGAAAATCTGTGTCCTATACTGTCAGAATGGGTGGTGATATCCACTCTTTACCCTGA
This sequence comes from Bufo bufo, assembly GCF_905171765.1. NCBI lineage: Eukaryota > Metazoa > Chordata > Amphibia > Anura > Bufonidae > Bufo > Bufo bufo. The sequence goes on along the minus strand of NC_053395.1, from coordinate 106,305,429 downwards.
CCTAGAGGTGAAGGTGTTAGAGGCCCAAGGAGATGCACCAGATTCTTGTCCCTCTGGGAAAATGTTTGTGCCATCGGAATTGCGTCACAAGGTGTTTGAGGATCATCACTGTACAGTTCTTACAGGACACCCTGGGAGCAGATCCACTGCTGACCTCATCTCTAGTAGATTCTGGTGGCCGGGGTTGCGTAAGTGTGTTGAGGACTATGTGTCAGCCTGTAGTACCTGTGCACGCACTAAGGTACTACTTCCGTTGCCCATCCCGTCTAGACCATGACTCACTTATCCATGGATTTCATCACTGATCTACCTAATTCTTCAGGAAAGACCGTTATTCTAGTGGTAATTGATCGATTTAGTAAAATTGTGCAAATAGGGGTTGCGGGGCCTATCTAATGCTAAAACACTTGCACAAGTGTTTGTTGATAACATTGTGAAACTCCATGGCATTTCCTCTGACGACGTCTCGGATAGTTTGTTTCCAGATTCTAGAAAGCATTCTGTATTTAACTGGAGGTACAACTGTCCTTTTCTTCGGCTTTTCATCCTCAGTCGAATGGACAGACGGAGCGCACTAATCAGAGTCCGGAGACTTATATGAGATGTTTTGTCTCTGAGAACCAGGAGGAGTGTTCTTTGTTTTTTCTTTGGTACAGTTTGCCATAAATATTCGTAGACCGGAATCCACTGGGAAGTCGCAGTTTTTTAGGGCATATGAGTTTCAAGCGCAGTTTGGCACATTTTCTGGTTCAAATACTTCTGGTATCCCTGAGGAGGAACATTTTTCATCATTACTGTCATCTATATGGCGGAAAATTCAAGATAACGTGATGAATATGGGCAGCAAGTATAAATGTGTGGCTGACAGGAAACGTATGAAAGGTCCAGACCTAAGAGCCGGAAAACGTTTCTAGGGATATCTTTGGATTCCTTTTCTAAGATATAATTCCTGACTTCTCTCAAAATAGAGAAATTGAAAAACCAGATAAGAGAATTCAAAAAGAGGAGATTCTGCTCTATCAGGACAGCAATGAAGATTCTAGGAAGTCTCATGTATCCCAGCAGTTGCTTGGGCTCAATTCCATTTAAGCCCTCTTCAGAAACTGATTCTATCCAGGTGGAACAGGTCACAAATGACCCTAGACAAACAGATTTTTCTAGATGGAAATGTAAAAAAAAATCTCCCTAAAGTGGTGGCTCAGACAGTAACCTAAAGAAGGGAATATACTGGAACCAGGATCGTCCCCTTGTAATCACAACGGACGCCAGTCTTCAGGGTTGGGGGGGCTGTAGTTCAGCAGGAAACCTACCAGGGCAAATGGCCACTCCTCGTAAGACAACAATCCTCAAACTTCAGAGAACTACAAGCAATTTGGGAAGCTCTGAAGAAAACATCACATTTATCAAAAGACAGTCATGTTCTAATTTATTCGGACAATTCAACATCAGTATCCTTCATTCAGCATCAGGGAGGGACGAGACACCATCCACTTCAAAGTCTAGCAAACAAAATATTTTCTTAGGCGGAACAAAATAGTGGACATTATGCCCATAAGCATTTCAGCTGATAATAAAAAAAAGTGGGGCAAAACATCAATAGATCTTTTCGCCTCCCGGAAAAATTTGTCAAATAGATAATTTTTTCTCCCTCAACCGGAGAGATCTTCCAACTGCGGTGGATGCCTTCAATCAGGACTGGACATCTCGCCTAGTTTAAGCATTCCTGTAATTTCCAAGGTCATTCAGAAATTTAAAAGAGAAAAATGTACCTCGCTTTTGGTGGCTCCCTTCTGGCCCAAAAGGAGCTGGTTTGCACTACTAAAGTCACTCAGCATAGAAACCCCCCTTCTGCTACCTCTGAGATCGGATCTTTTGTATCAAGGTCCCATTCTCCACCCGAATTAAAAAATCCTAAAGATGTCGGACTGGATTCTGAAGAATCCATCCTCTTAAAATTGGGGTTATCTAATAAAGTGGATTCCACCCTACTCCTTAGCAGGAAACAAAATACAAACAAGGCGTATTTTAAAGTTTGGAGGAAATTCGCCTCTTGGTGTGGAGATTCATTTGATCAATTTAGACCCAACATATCGTTGAGCTTAGATTTTCTTCAGGGCGGATTAGACCTAGGGCTTTCTCCTAATACACTAAGGGTTTAAATTTCAGCATTGGGGGCTTTATATAATATTAGTCTGGCAGAGTTTCCCTATATAGCCAAGTTCCTGAAAGCAGCAGACAGGCTTAGACCAACAATCAGGAATATGGAAGCCCCTTGGAACCTTAACACAGTCTTCTCAGGGTTAACTTCCGGCACCTTTGAATCATTAGAATCTATTTCCATAAAATGGCTCACCTTAAAAACCATTTTAGTTATAACATCAGCGAGACGCATCTGTAAACTCCAGGCCTTGTCAATTTAGGATCCTTTCCTCAGTATATTTCAGGACAAATTTGTGTTTAAGTTAGATCCCAGTGTTTTGCCAAAAGTTGTTTCTACTTTCCATAGATCACAGAATATAGTAATTCCCTCCTTTTTTGCCAACCACAAAAATAAACAAGAGGCTATTTTTCATACTTTAGATGTCAGACGAGCAGTACTAAGGTATCTAGAAATGACAAAGGATTGGAGAATTGAAAATAACTTTTTGGTCAAATTTTGTGGGCCAAATAAAGATAGATAAGCGGCGAAAAGTTCTATTTCACCACTGGATAAGAACAGCTATTTCAGAAGCCTACAAATTGGAAGGGAAGAAAGCCCCTTCTTCACTTAGAGCACACTCTACAAGAGGCATTGCTGCTTGGGCAGAGAGATCGGCAGCCTCTCTACAACAGATTTGTAGGGTGGACACCTGGAAAAGAATACATACCTTTACCAAGCATTACAAGCTAGACATTTTTTCTAGCGAAGAGATGGCCTTTGGACGGAAAGACCTTTGTGCTATTGTCCCCCCCTAATATAGTCTTTGTTATTTCTCAGAATGTGGTGTTATGGAGACGACTAGGGAAATGAGTATTACACTCACCGGTAATCCGGTATCCTGAAAGTCTCCATGACACCACATACTTCCCACCCATTTATTTTAGTACATAGATTGATTATATTTTTGTTTTCCTAAATATCTAACCTGGGATTCCATAACATCTCAGCAGTGCCAAAGGATGATTGTCTTTGTGCCGTGCTGCATTGATACAGTAAAATGAGCCCCAGCCAAGAATTGCATGCATATACTGTACACACTTTGCAGTAGCTCATTTCTGTTTTAATAATTATTTTTTAGTTGGGTCTTATTAATATTCCAATTTTCTGAGATACAAACTTTTGGGTTTTCATAAGCTGTAAGTAATAATCATCAACATCATTAAAAGAAATAAGTGTATGAAATAGATTACTCTGAGAGAAATGAATCTATAAAAATATGAGTTTCACTTTTTAACCCCTTCAGGACCCTGCAATTTTTCACCTTAAGGACCAGGCAATTTTTTGGAAATCTGACATGTGTCATTTTATGTGGTTATAAATTTAAAACGCTTTTACTTATCCAGGCCATTCTGAGACAGTTTTTTTCGTCACATGTTATACTTCATGAAACTGGGTAAATGGAGTAAAAAAAAATATATATATTTTTATTTATAAAAAAATAACAAATTTGCCCAAAAATTTGGAAAAATTTTCAAATTTACAAGTTTCAATTTCTCTACTTCGATAATACATAGTAATATCTCCAAAAATAGTTATTAATTTACATTCCCCATATGTCTACTTCATGTTTGGATCATTTTGGGAATGCCATTTTATTTTTGGGGACGTTACAAGGCTTAGTAGTTTAGAAGCAAATCTTGAAATTTTTTAGAAATTTTCCAAAACCCACTTTTTAAAGACCAGTTCAGGTCTAAAGTCACTTTGTGAGGCTTACATAATAGGAACCACCCAAAAATTACCCCATTTTGGAAACTAAACACCTCAAGGTATTCAAAACTGGTTTTACAAACTTTATTAACCCTTTAGGTGTTACAAGAGTTATTGGCTAATGGAGATGAAATTTAAGAATTTAATTTTTTTTTCAAATTTTCCATTTTTTTAAGTAACAAAGCAAGGGTTAAAACAAAACTCAATATTTATTTCCCTGCTTCTGTAGTTTAGAGAAACACCCCATATGTGGTCGTAAGCTACTGTACGGGCACACGGCAGGGCGCAGAAGGAAAGGAACACGATTCTGGAAGGCAGATTTTGCTGGACTGGTTTATTTAAACCATGTCCCATTTGAAGCCCCCCTGATGCACCCCTAGAGTAGAAACTCCAAAAAAGTGACCCCATTTTGGAAACTACAGGATAAGGTGGCAGTTTAGTTGGGACTATTTTTTGGGTACATATGACTTTTGGTTGCTCTATATTACATTTTTGTGAGGCAAGGTTACAAAAAAATGGAAATTCAGAAATTTCAACTCCTTTTGCCAATAACTTGTGAAACACCTAAAGTGTTAAAAAAAAAAGTTTGTAAAATCAGTTTTGAATACCGTCTTGTTAATGTTAAAGATAATACAACCGGATCGTTCATAATGGATGCAAATAGTTGTATTATCAGTAACGGAAGCGTTTTTGCTCAACCCTGCCGGATCCAGCAAAAACGCTAGTGTGAAAGTAGCCTAATACAACCATCTGCATCAGTTATGAACAGATCCGGTTGTATTATCTTTACCATAGCAATGACAGATCCATCATGAACACCATCGAAAGTCAATGGGGAACGGATTTCTATGGTGTTTGACAAAACGGCTCTGTCCCCATCCCCATTGAATCGCATTGTGGGTCATGCCAGATCCATTTTGCTCCGCATCCCACGACGGAAAGAAAACTGCAGCTTGCTGCTATTTGCTCTCCGGTATGTGAACACAACCAAACGGAACGGAGTGCACTTTGGAGCATTCCGTTCTGTTCAGTTCCATTTTGTCCTCACTAGAAATGAATGAGGACAACAAGGAAGCAATTTTCTCCGATATTCATATCCTCTGCCGGATCTTAATACCAGAAAATGTAAACGCTAGTGTGAAAGTAGCCTAAGCCATGGTGATGCAAAACATAATATGGGTAAGCATGCAGCGGTATATGTCAGGCTGATTCTCTGCTTATTTGTCAGATTGCGGACGGATCACCGACGGACCCCATTATAGTAAATTCCGGTTGCGCCAGCCAAGCCGAATCTGGCAGGCAGCAGCATGCCGGCTCAGCAAACGCAAATGTGAAACAAGCCTTTGCCATTGGATAACAAGACCTCAAGCCTGAGGCAGAAAATCACTATATATTGAGATGGATGCACAGCATTGGAGCAATAAAAAAAAAACTAAATCTGCTAACGTAATAACCGATACAGAGTTCAGTCCTCGGACAACAAAATACAAAAGTAAAAGAAAGGCATTAATAACAGTGTTACATGTGAGGTGAATTAATCACCAATGGAGGTGCCATGGGGGAGAGTGTGGTAACTGGATCCAGGGTCAACGAACACACACTCGTGCTGAGGATTGAAACAGAGAGGAAGTAATTAAAAATAAAAGACAAAAATAATGATGCAAACGATAATAAAAATGATAATAAAAATAAGAATGAAGCTTTAAGTAACTGGTAACTCATAAGGTGTGAGTTTTTAAGGTAACAATGGTCTCACTGCCTTGGACTTCTCAATGCACAGGCACAATCTGTGTGGAAGGCGCTGATGGTTGTACAGTTGCAAGAAAAATTATGTGAACCCTTTGGAATTATATGGATTTCTGCACAAATTGGTCATAAAATGTGATCTGATCTTCGTCTAAGTCACAACAATAGACAATCACAGTCTGCTCTGCTTAAACTAATAACACACAAAGAATTAAATGTTACCATGTTTTTATTGAACACACCATGTAAACATTCACAGTGCAGGTGGAAAAAGTATGTGAACCCCTAGACTAATGACATCTCCAAGGGCTAATTTGACTCCAGTTGGCTGACACCTCACTCCAATCAATGAGATGAGATTGGAGGTGTTGGTTACAGCTGCCCTGCCCTATAAAAAAAACAAAAAAAAACACAGCAGTTCTGGGTTTGCTTTTCACAAGAAGCATTGCCTGATGTGAATGATGCTATGCACAAAAGAGCTCTCAGATGACTTACGATTAAGAATTGTTGACTTGCATAAATCTGGAAAGGGTTATAAAAGTATCTCCAAAAGCCTTGCTGTTCATCAGTCCACGGTAAGACAAATTGTCTATAAATGGAGAAAGTTCAGCACTGCTGCTACTCTCCCTAGTAGTGGCCGTCCTGTAAAGATGACTGCAAGAGCACAGCGCAGACTGCTCAATGAGGTGAAGAAGAATCCTAGAGTGTCAGCTAAAGACTTACAAAAGTCTCTGGCATATGCTAACATCCCTGTTAGCGAATCTACGATACGTAAAACACTAAACAAGAATGGATTTCACGGGAGGATACCACAGAGGAAGCCACTGCTGTCCCAAAAAAACATTGCTGCACGTTTACAGTTTGCACAAGAGCACCTGGATGTTCCACAGCAGTACTGGCAAAATATTCTGTGGACAGATGAAACCAAAGTTCAGTTGTTTGGAAGAAACACACAACACTATGTATGGAGAAAAAAAAAAGGTACAGCACACCAACATCAAAACCTCATCCCAACTGTGAAGTATGGTGGTGGGGGCATCATGTTTTGGGGCTGCTTTGCTGCGTCAAGGCCTGGACGGATTGGTATCATTGAAGGAAAAATGAATTCCCAAGTTTATCAAGACATTTTGCAGGAGAACTTAAGGCCATCTGTCCACCAGCTGAAGCTCAACAGAAGATAGGTGTTGCAACAGGACAACGACCCAAAGCATAGAAGTAACTCCACAACAGAATGGCATAAACAGAATAAAAATACGCCTTCTGGAGTGGTCCAGTCAGAGTTCTGACCTCAACTCGATTGAGATGCTGTGGCATGACCTCAAGAAAGCGATTCACACCAGACATCCCAAGAATATTGCTGAACTGAAACAGTTCTGTAAAGAGGAATGGTCAAGAATTGCACGTCTGATCTGCAACTACAGGAAACATTTGGTTGAAGTTATTGCTGCCAAAGTACAGTCATGGCCAAAAGTTTTGAGAATGACACAAATATTAGTTTTCACAAAGTTTGCTGCTAAACTGCTTTTAGATCTTTGTTTCAGTTGTTTCTGTGATTTAGTGAAATATAATTACACGCACTTCATATGTTTCAAAGGCTTTTATCGACAATTACATGACATTTATGCAAAGAGTCAGTATTTGCAGTGTTGGCCCTTCTTTTTCAGGACCTCTGCAATTCGACTGGGCATGCTCTCAATCAACTTCTGGGCCAATTCCTGACTGATAGCAACCCATTCTTTCATAATCACTTCTTGGAGTTTGTCAGAATTAGTGGGTTTTTGTTTATCCACCCGCCTCTTGAGGATTGACCACAAGTTCTCAATGGGATTAAGATCTGGGGATTTTCCAGGCCATGGACCCAAAATGTCAATGTTTTGGTCCCCGAGCCACTTAGTTATCACTTTTGCCTTATGGCACGGTGCTCTATCATGCTGGAAAATGCATTGTTCTTCACCAAACTGTTGTTGGATTGTTGGAAGAAGTTGCTGTTGGAGAGTGTTTTGGTACCATTCTTTATTCATGGCTGTATTTTTGGGCAAAATTGTGAGTGAGCCCACTCCCTTGGATGAGAAGCAACCCCACACATGAATGGTCTCAGGATGCTTTACTGTTGGCATGACACAGGACTGATGGTAGCGCTCACCTTTTCTTATCTGGACAAGCCTTTTTCCAGATGCCCCAAACAATCGGAAGGAGGCTTCATCGGAGAATATGACTTTACTAGTCCTCAGCAGTCCATTCACCATGCTTTCTGCAGAAGATCAATCTGTCCCTGATGTTTTTTTTGGAGAGAAGTGGCTTCTTTGCTGGCCTTCTTGACACCAGGCCATCTTCCAAAAGTCTTCGCCTCACTGTGCGTGCAGATGCGCTCACACCTGCCTGCTGCCATTCCTGAGCAAGCTCTGCACTGGTGGCACTTCGATCCCACAGCTGAATCCTCTTTAGGAGACGATCCTGGCGCTTGCTGGACTTTCTTGGACGCCCTGAAGCCTTCTTAACAAGAATTGAACCTCTTTCCTTGAAGTTCTTGATGATCCTATAAATTGTTGATTGAGGTGTAATCTTAGTAGCCACAATATCCTTGCCTGTGAAGCCATTTTTATGCAACGCAATGATGGCTGCACGCGTTTCTTTGCAGGTCACCATGGTTAACAATGTAAGAACAATGATTTCAAGCATCACCCTCCTTTTAACATGTCAAGTCTGCCATTTTAACCCAATCAGCCTGACATAATGATCTCCAGCCTTGTGCTCGTCAACATTCTCACCTGAGTTAACAAGACAATTACTGAAATTATCTCAGCAGGTCCTTTAATGACAGCAATGAAATGCAGTGGAAAGTTTTTTTTGGGATTAAGTTAATTTTCATGGCAAAGAAGGACTATGCAATTCATCTGATCACTCTTCATAACATTCTGGAGTATATGCAAGTTGCTATTATAAAAACTTAAGCAGCAACTTTTCCAATATTTATGTAATTCTCAAAACTTTTGGCCACGACTGTAGGTTCAACCAGTTATTAAATCCAAGGGTTCACATACTTTTTCCACCTGCACTGTGAATGTTTACATGGTGTGTTCAATAAAAATATGGTAACATTTAATTGTGTGTGTGTTATTAGTTTAAGCAGACTGTGATTGGCTATTGTTTTGACTTAGATGAAGATCAGATCACATTTATGACCAATTTGTGCAGAAATCCATATCATTCCAAAGGGTTCACATACTTTTTCTTGCAACTGTAGACCCATTCAGCTTGAATGGGTCTGCGATCCGTCCACACTGAAAAAAAAAGAGAGCATGCTCTATTTTTTTGCAGTGTGGACGGACCGAAATACCATGGAAGCACTCCGTAGTGCTTCAGTTGCCTTCCTCTCTGTACCTCTGCACCGTATGTCCCAGATTGCGGACCCATTGCGTGCTTGTCTCTCAGGAAAAGATCCACCTCTGATTGTCAATTTTTGGGATTTTGGAGACTCGGGTGGATCTCTTTCTTTTGCCGATTTTGGCGAGCGGCTGAATTAAAGTGAGCACGAGTACTGGCCTCTGTCTTGCTGGGCAGTCAGGCTCCATCACTTTTCATGCTGATTTGATGTGGATTTTCATACCTGCCCATTTTCAATAGAAACTATGGATGTGGAATCAGGGTCAAGAATGGACAGGACAATTCTTTTTTCCATGGTGCAGGTTAACCTCTTACGGACACAGGGCGCGGCGGTGATCGGAACAGAGTGGCTGCTGAAATCATTCAGCAGGCATTCTGTGACAATGCCAAGGGGGGTGCTGTGACACCCACCCAGGAGAGAGGAGCCCGTCCGTCCACATCTGAGCCCAGCACCCTCACGTGAGCCACCATAGTGCCATCTGGCACTCAAAAGTTATTAGGGACAGGTTTAGGGGAAGGTTAGATTAGGCAGGGAGACAGTGATAGTTTAGGGGGGGGGCAAAAACATTTTTTTTGTGCTTCACCCTGATCGGGTGTCTGGGGACCACAGCACACTCAGCTGTGTGACCCTAGACCCCCCGGGGATGCTGCAGCTTGCCCCCCTGGCCCCCACGCACACACATTTTTTGGGGCGCAAGCACTTTTTTTTTGTGTGCTGACTGTGGCCGGCACTCTTAGTGTGCGGCCACTGTTAGTGCATCGCCCACCCCACCACTGATCAGCTTCGGACCGCTGATCAGCGAGTTTGAATTGTTTTTTCATTTATTTTTTATTTTGTTTTATTTATTTATTCTGTTAGGTTTAGGGTGGGTTAGGGTATAAGTGAACGTGAACACCCTTCCCTCCACACACAGGCACACTAAATAAAGTTTTACACACACGCACACACACTCCCCTATGGCCCGCCGGCCGTTCTCGGCCGAGGAGGCATACGCCCTGCTCGTCTCCGAGAGCCCCAGTGAGGACGAGGATGACCCCACTTTCCTTCTGTCATCCGCGTCCTCCTCATCATCTAATGATGATGATGAGCCCCCAAGGCGGCACCAGGCGGAGCCAGGTTACCCCCATGCCAGGGACCCTGTGGCCTACACTAGTATGAGCAGCCCTGGGGCTCGTACTAGTTTTCTGGCCCACCAGATAAGTCCACCTGAGCCCCCTACTGGTGAACTTGCATGGTGTACCCCAGAGGATTTTGAGCCCGTGATTCCTGACTTTGTTGGCCAACCTGGAATCCAGATTCCCACAGTGGGCTTCACTGAGTATGACTATTTTTTTTTTTTTTTTCAGTGACCACTTTGTGAATTTGATGGTGGAGCAAACAAACTTGTTCGCCCAACCGTTCATTGCTCAACACCCGGTCTCCTTTTTGGCTCAGTCCAGTGGATGGACTCCAGTCAGTGCAGCCGAGATGAGGATGTTTTGGGGCCTCGTGCTGCACATGGGCCTAGTAAAAAAAATCCAGTGTCAGGCAGTACTGGAGTGGGGACGTCCTCTACCAGACCCCACTCTACTGTATGGCCATGACACTTAACTGTTTTGAGGCCATTCGGAAATGCCTGCATTACATAGGCCTCCCACTGCCTGAGTGATCTCACTATGGAGGTATGTGGGAGCTTGGCTGTAAGTTGTATCTTAGCACCTCTCAGACCATTGTTCACACTCCGTAGGTAGCTTAGTGGTAGGAACCCATGCCACGCTGAGATACCTTGACGGTGGTGCAAAAGGGCTCTGATGTGTTCCTGACTGGAATACATTGGCTGAAGTCTCAGTTCTTAACATCAGCTTGAGGGATTAGCCAGTGTTGTCAGTTGCATATCATTGTGGTGCACCTTTCGCAGTGATTTATGTATTTTTATATTTGCATCCACACATTATCCCATCTTGTGTAGGATGCCATTGTGGTGCATGTGGTCCGCTGCCGACATCCTCCATTGTAGGCATTTTTGCTGGGGATTGCAGTTAGCAACTGATCACATGCGGAGGAATTGCTTTCCCGGTTATAAACACGCTACAGTGTTTGGGGTTTTTGAGCATTTCCTCCCATGGCCACTTTATTTCAGTTATTTTTCTAGAGCTAAGACCCAGTCTAAAACCTTCCCGGACACCTGATGTACCTGTGTGCCAAATTTTGTGATTGCAAATGTGACAGTGCAGATTCCTTTAGCAGACATACATACACACATACATTCAGCTTTATATATTAGATATTGAGATGTTCTGTCACAAAGGGTTAAACTGTTTTTCTAGCTGTGTGACTGGTAATATCACGTTCACTTTGTGCCAGTCATCTAATAACCCTTATCTCTAAATTACTGAGAGCTCATAAACAAATATTTAAGCAACATTCTTATCAGCAAGATAAACACTCATTATAGCTCAGTTCTTAATAGGTCAGAGAGCAGAGATAAGAAGTCTGTCTGCACCCCAGATGACGGAAAAGACAGAAAATCCACAGGCTGCCACTGCAGCATGTCAGCTCTTTACAGAAAAAAGGATTCCATATTTTTAACAAAGACCAAATAAAAAATTACACTGCTCAAAAAAATAAAGGGAACACTTAAACAACACAATGTAACTCCAAGTCAATCACACTTCTGTGAAATCAAACTGTCCACTTAGGAAGCAACACTGAGTGACAATCAATTTCACATGCTGTTGTGCAAATGGGATAAACAACAGGTGGAAATTATAGGCAATTAGCAAGACACCCCCAATAAAGGAGTGGTTCTGCAGGTGGTGACCACAGACCACTTCTCAGCTCCTATGCTTCCTGGCTGATGTTTTGGTCACTTTTGAATGCTTTCACTCTAGTGGTAGCATGAGACGGAGTCTACAACCCACACAAGTGGCTCAGGTAGTGCAGCTTATCCAGGATGGCACATCAATGCGAGCTGTGGCAAGAAGGTTTGCTGTGTCTGTCAACGTAGTGTCCAGAGCATGGAGGCGCTACCAGGAGACAGGCCAGTACATCAGGAGACGTGGAGGAGGCCGTAGGAGGGCAACAACCCAGCAGCAGAACCGCTACCTCCGCCTTTGTGCAAGGAGGAACAGGAGGAGCACTGCCAGAGCCCTGCAAAATGACCTCCAGCAGGCCACAAATATGCATGTGTCTGCTCAAACGGTCAGAAACAGACTCCATGAGGGTGATATGAGGGCCCGACGTCCACAGGTGGGGGTTGTGCTTACAGCCCAACACCGTGCAGGACGTTTGGCATTTGCCAGAGAACACCAAGATTGGCAAATTCGCCACTGGCGCCCTGTGCTCTTCACAGATGAAAGCAGGTTCACACTGAGCACATGTGACAGACGTGACAGAGTCTGGAGACGCCGTGGAGAACGTTCTGCTGCCTGCAACATCCTCCAGCATGACCGGTTTGGCATTGGGTCAGTAATGGTGTGGGGTGGCATTTCTTTGGAGGGCCGCACAGCCCTCCATGTGCTCGCCAGAGGTAGCCTGACTGCCATTAGGTACCGAGATGAGATCCTCAGACCCCTTGTGAGACCATATGCTGGTGCGGTTGGCCCTGCGTTCCTCCTAATGCAAGACAATGCTAGACCTCAATTGGCTGGAGTGTGTCAGCAGTTCCTGCAAGACGAAGGCATTGATGCTATGGACTGGCCCGCCCGTTCCCCAGACCTGAATCCAATTGAGCACATCTGGGACATCATGTCTCGCTCTATCCACCAACGTGACGTTGGTGGATAGAGCGAGACATGATGTCCCAGATGTGCTCAATTGTATTCAGGTCTGGGGAACGGGCGGGCCAGTCCATAGCATCACCACAGACTGTCCAGGAGTTGGCAGATGCTTTAGTCCAGGTCTGGGAGGAGATCCCTCCAGGTCATCAGGAGCATGCACAGGTGTTGTAGGGAGGTCATACAGGCACGTGGAGGCCACATACACTACTGAGCCTCATTTTGACTTGTTTTAAGGACATTACATCAAAGTTGGATAAGCCTGTAGTGTGTTTTTCCACTTTAATTTTGAGTGTGACTCCAAATCCAGACCTCCATGGGTTGAAAAATTTGATTTTTATTTTTTTATTTTTGTGTGATTTTGTTGTCAGCACATTCAACTATGTAAAGAACAAAAGTATTTCAGAAGAATATTTAATTAACTCAGATCTAGGATGTGTTATTTTTGTGTTCCCTTTATTTTTTTGAGCAGTGTATTTTAGCTTAAAATGAGTACAATGCAATAATAATAAAAAATTGTCCCCAAAGGTGTACTTAGCCTTTAAAGCAGTGCTGCCCTCCATTAGCCGAAATGAGAGATTTGACAATATACTCTTGAAATTCTAAGAATTTCCCTCTATTAGCAGCATTTTTGTATTCAACAAATATTACAGCCCAATTTGGGTGAGAAGCAGAATCATTTTTTATACCATGCCCTGGATTTTCTTAGGGTTTCCGTAGGGTTGCAATACCTTACTGGACAGATCCAACACACCCATAAAGTTATTATAGTCCTGGATAGCTAAAGGCTTCTTGGCTCGCTCTGTCAGCATTTATAGAGGAAATTACTTGTAAGGACAAGTAGCAAATTATTGCTGCATACTGCACTGCTGTCCCCTACTGATGCACCTTGGCCTATGAATGTTTCAGGCAGGTCCCGATTTTGTATGGTGACAGTTTAACTATATCACATATATGTATGTCAGGATGCCTTAAAGGGGTTGTCTCGCTTCGGCAAGTGGCATTTATCATGTAGAGAAAGCTTATACAAGCCACCTACTAATGTTATTATCCATATTGCTTCCTTTTCTAGGAAGATTCATTTTTTCATCACATTATACACTTCTCGTTTCCACGGTTATGACCGTCCGCAATTGTGGTCCGCATCCATTCCGCAATTGTGCGGAACGGGTGTGGACCCATTCATTCTCTATGGGGACGGAATAGATGCGAACAGCACACAGAGTGCTGTCCGCATCCGCATTTCCGGAGCGCTTCACCGATCTTCCGGTCCGCGGCTCTGGAAAAAAATAGAACTTGTCCTATTCAATTGCGGACAAGAATAGGAATTTCTATAGGGGCGCCGGCCGGGTGTATTGCGGATCCGCAATACACTACGGACATGTGAATGGACCCTAAGGCTCCATTCACACGTCCGTAATAATGGGTCCGCGTCCGTTCCGCAAATTGCGGAACGGGTGCGGACCCATTGATTCTCTATGGGGACGGAATGGATGCTATGTGCTCTCCGCATTCGCATTTTCAGAGCTCACCGCCAATCTTCCAGTCCACGGCTCCGGAGAAAATAAATAGAACATGTCCTATTCTTGTCTGCAATCGCGGACAAGAATAGGCATTTCTATGGTGGTGCCGGCCGGGTGCATTGCAGATCCGCAATACACTACGGACGTGTGAAAGGACCCTAAATGCACTTCCTGACATAAATTTACATAATTTTGCACGGGGTTAAAAATGATCATTAGCAGCATATTCTGTAAATGAACCAACTCCAACTCTATATGATAAATTAAAAAAATTAGCAAAATAAGATTCAGTACCTTTCCACCTGATAATTTCTTTGCACTTTCAAACAGTTCATCGATGTGCGATGTAAATGACATAAAATCTGGTATCATAAATTTTCTTCGAAATGCCTGTGTTAGTAACACAATATTGCTCTGAACACACCTATGATAAAATAAAATATTTTAGATGAAAAGCAATTTTAGAAAACAGTAAAACAGTAAGCACGTCCAAATAAAGACATTCATTTTGTGCTAAGGCTCTCTTTAGCTATCCTAGGCACTGTTCAAACAGACGTTGTTTCAAAAGGTTTAAAAACGTGAAATCAAAAGATTTGAGAATGAATACGCTTACGCAGGCTAATTGAATAAATATATTTACTAAGTATGATTAAACATAAGATAACACAGACAAATCACATACAGAATAATAAATACTAAATATTCATTACTGGCCTTCAATACAATATGGTGGGGGACTCTGAGT
This sequence comes from Bufo bufo, assembly GCF_905171765.1. NCBI lineage: Eukaryota > Metazoa > Chordata > Amphibia > Anura > Bufonidae > Bufo > Bufo bufo. Next base: position 106,290,368 of record NC_053395.1, on the reverse strand, counting down.
CTTTATGCTATATCACATGGCTGTCTACCACGTTATAGCACATGACTGACACCCCAGGGGGTACAAGGGCAAATCAATACTTACATCCTACCTAGAATGAAGTCTTCAATGGAGTGCCCATGAATGTTTGTGTGTAACAGTGTTTACACCTTTAGGCGCCTTGCAGACGAGCATTCCTCTCGCAGCGAGACCGCATCGCAGCGCCTGACCTCCCAGCACTGATGGGATTCACTTAGCATTATATCGATTTATGATGCTATGTAACCCTTACAGTTCTGGAATGCATTGGATAACACTGGCAGCCTTACATAGCATCATAAATCAATATAATGCTATGTGACCCCAGGCAGCGCTGGGAGGTCAGGCCGGGAGCTGCTTTGAGGACTCGCTGCGGGAGGAATGCTAGTCTGCAAGGGGCCTTAAGAGACCTTCAGTGTGCATGTCTTTGAGATCACTGTGATCTTGTCAACACAATGAGGGATGGGTACTTATTAGCTCTAATCCACTACATTACAAAGGCACATCATTACACAAAAAGGTAATATATAAGGGACAGAATAAAAGGGAACTGTCATGCTTCGGTGTGGGAGGGAAGGGGGAAACAGGGAATCAGACCTGAGAACTAGGGAAGGAAGATGTACACCTCCTATTGAAAAACCCTAACAGAAATCCTGACTGACTACCAGTATGAACAGACCCCAAAGGTAGGTGAGTTCATACACAGGAATACCTAGAATCCTATCAAGCCCTATAGGACCCTGGTACTAATGGCAGGGTCGAGACTACCTGTTCCTCCAAAAGGAAGGACGAACAGGAGTCTACTTCAGGCCTAATACAAACAATAGGGAAATGCAACACACAGAACCCAAACAAAATGGGAAAGGAAAGATTTAACTTCAAATAGACTATGGAAGCACCAGGAACTCAGCCGAGATCCAACCACAAACAATCCACAGGCACAAAAGCTATAAACCGCAAAGCATAGTGGAAGAAGCAACTATAAATAAGGAAGGTTAAATGACCACATAAGCAACACCTGGAGGCAAGGGGTGTGGCCATTACAAGAAACAACACAGACACCTATTGATCCACAAGGAAAACCAGACAAAAATCAGATGAAACCACGTGTTCCCAGTCTCACAGATCTCCTGCCACTCATTGTCGCCGGGACGTCCGTATGTCTCGGTACATCTGTGACAGAAACATAAATAAAAGGGGAGATAACCAATCAGTACTTAAAAAATACCCTTACAATACAGAAGTCATTTTCAATGCATCCAGGATGGATAATAGATTACTAAGTAAAAGGTCTTGACACCTGTAATAACTATTGTTTTCAGACACCAATTCAAGTCTATAAATGTGCGAAATTACAGACTCACACAGACAACATTCATATGGATCCACTGCTAAGCGATTCAGAAAAATACAGAGAGCTGGTAGAGCATCAAGGTAAAGAGCCCTTAAGAGCCATTTCTTCACTGATAGAGCCAAATTGTGACATCAGAAATATCTGAACATCACTGGATGTTGACAGGAGGATTACCAAGGTGCAAGGCCCGAGCCGAGGGACACAAACACGATGTATCGGATTAAATCACTAAGGAGCTCCTCCCACATCATTAGGAGAAAGCATTCACCTTGAAGAGAGTCTAGTGCAGCCATAGCTGTTAAATTATGCCACTGTCATCCCGATAGAGCTAATGTTAACGCAAGTGCTCCCTTTACCAATCAGAGCCCTGTGACCAGATGTCCCCATTACCAAATACTGCCACTTGACCCAGATAGAGCTGAACATGTTCCAGGACCAGTTTTGCCAAGAGATCAAGAGGGAATTAAAAAAGGATTCAACCCCGCCCTCGGGTGCTCCAACTTGCTCATCTGCATATAAATACATACAGACAAAAGGAAGGTATCATTTTAATAAGCATTATAAGCCATAGAGGACAGCACCTTCCTCATTCATCCCTTCGCAGACAGCCACCAGAGAGAGGGAGCTGTCTGAGGCACTGTCATGCTGCAGAGCCACAGCGGATAGCATCCCTTTCATTAATCCCTTTACAGGAAGCCTTGCAGGCTCCCTACAAGGAAATAAATGAGGAGTGCACTGTACGTTGTGGCTCTTTAGCATGATGCGCAGCAGGAAGTCCCTTCTCTCTGGAAACTGTCCTGCAGCAAAGAGAAGAAATACTGTAGCAGAGAGAATTGCTGGGTTCCCACTAGGCAGACATAATTAAAAGGGGAGTGCATAAAATGGTGGAAACCCTACAACATTAGTACAGTTCTGACTCTAGGAAAGCTCAGAACAATGAATAAACTGTCAGGCGCAAAAGACCAATGCAAATTGCAGATGCGTTGAGGAAATTCTTTTATTATAGGTTATGCATAAAAAACAACATGTTTTGGAGACCTAAAATCCCCTTCATCGCGCTACAAATTCATACATAAAAGGCAAGAGAATAGAAACACATTTACATACACAAAAAAGGCGCCACTGGAGGGAGGAGGGCGGACTAGGGTGCCACCTCTGGACATGCATGACACTAGAAATATGTGTATTTTCAATAAAACCATGTAAATAAAGGAATTGTATAGTTATATAAACACAACTGGCAAAAGAGATTCATAATATTATTATTAGTAGTAGTAGCTAAAATTTACCGGTGTGCTGGTAGGTCACGTGTTCACAGTCATGATCACATGACCGAGCCGGTTGTCAAGGGGATCCAATGCGAGCCTTGCAGCTGCTGTAGAAGCTTTGCTGGCTGTGAGATCAATGGGTCACGTGACCGAGTTATGTGACGAGCTGTCAAGAAGAAGCGAAGCAGAGGTCTCTGCCAATTGGGAGCAATAGAAATAAGCAATACGGACTAAATAAGATGAAGGGTGAAAGAGAAAACCTGTGTAGATTGTCCAGAGGTGTTCACAAAATAATAGTACTGTGGCCAGTGAGCAAAAATTACATATACAAAAACTAATTATGCATATAGCTGTGTATACAAAAATGCAAATATGTAAAAAAAATATATATATACGGTAATAATATACACTGCTCAAAAAAATAAAGGGAACACTTAAACAACACAATGTAACTCCAAGTCAATCAAACTTCTGTGAAATCAAACTGTCCACTTAGGAAGCAACACTGAGTGACAATCAATTTCACATGCTGTTGTGCAAATGGGATAGACAACAGGTGGAAATTATAGGCAATTAGCAAGACACCCCCAATAAAGGAGTGGTTCTGCAGGTGGTGACCTGACCACTTCTCAGTTCCTATGCTTCCTGGCTGATGTTTTGGTCACTTTTGAATGCTGGCGGTGCTTTCACTCTAGTGGTAGCATGAGACGGAGTCTACAACCCACACAAGTGGCTCAGGTAGTGAAGCTTATCCAGGATGGCACATCAATGCGAGCTGTGGCAAGAAGGTTTGCTGTGTCTGTCAGCGTAGTGTCCAGAGCATGGAGGCGCTACCAGGAGACAGGCCAGTACATCAGGAGACGTGGAGGAGGCCGTAGGAGGGCAACAACCCAGCAGCAGGACCGCTATCTCCGCCTTTGTGCAAGGAGGAACAGGAGGAGCACTGCCAGAGCCCTGCAAAATGATCTCCAGCAGGCCACAAATGTGCATGTGTCTGCTCAAACAGTCAGAAACAGACTCCATGAGGGTGATATGAGGGCCCGACGTCCACAGGTGGGGGTTGTGCTTACAGCCCAACACCGTGCAGGACGTTTGGCATTTGCCAGAAAACACCAAGATTGGCAAATTCTCCACTGGCGCCCTGTGCTCTTCACAGATGAAAGCAGGTTCACACTGAGCACATGTGACAGACGTGACAGAGTCTGGAGGCGCCGTGGAGAACGTTCTGCTGCCTGCAACATTCTCCAGCATGACCGGTTTGGCATTAGGTCAGTAATGGTGTGGGGTGGCATTTCTTTGGAGGGCCGCACAGCCCTCCATGTGCTCGCCAGAGGTAGCCTGACTGCCATTAGGTACCGAGATGAGATCCTCAGACCCCTTGTGAGACCATATGCTGGTGCGGTTGGCCCTGGGTTCCTCCTAATGCAAGACAATGCTAGACCTCATGTGGCTGGAGTGTGTCAGCAGTTCCTGCAAGGCGAAGGCATTGATGCTATGGACTGGCCCGCCCGTTCCCCAGACCTGAATCCAATTGAGCACATCTGGGACATCACGTCTCGCTCTATCCACCAACGTCACGTTGCACCACAGACTGTCCAGGAGTTGGCAGATGCTTTAGTCCAGGTCTGGGAGGAGATCCCTCAGGAGACCGTCCGCCACCTCATCAGGAGCATGCACAGGCGTTGTAGGGAGGTCATACAGGCACGTGGAGGCCACACACACTACTGAGCCTCATTTTGACTTGTTTTAAGGACATTACATCAAAGTTGGATCAGCCTGTAGTGTTTTTTTCCACTTTAATTTTGAGGGCGAGTCCAAATCCAGACCTCCATGGGTTAAAAAATTTGATTTCCATTTCTTTCTTTTGTGTGATTTTGTTGTCAGCACATTCAACTATGTAAAGAACAAAGTATTTCAGAAGAATATTTAATTAATTCAGATCTAGGATGTGTTATTTTTGTGTTCCCTTTATTTTTTTGAGCAGTGTATATAGATCCAAAAGATGGCAGGGCAGCACTCCTCACTTCAAGTGATGCAAATGATTCAGGTGCCAGAGTTTTTCCATGGGTCCTGGGGTCCAAACACAATCCAAATAAATGTAACGCAGCACTCCATAGATAAAAAGTGAAAAATTACAAAATGTATTCAACACATGTTGATACAGGCAACGTTTCAGCTCTCTCACAGAGCCATTATCAAGCCAAGTGAAACACATAATAAAGTGACTGTGCATATATAGAAACATTTAATATATAATCAGTGCTAATTTCCTGTTTAACCCCTTAACGACCCAGGACGAGACTGCTCGTCCTAAATCGCAGGCACTTAGCGCTAAAGGACGAGCGTTCTCGTCCTGCAGTCGTTCCTCCCCCCCACGTGGGGTCCCGCGATCAGCAGCAGAGATCCGGCAGTTACTGACCGCCGGATCCCTGCTGCATCCACCAGCATCGGCAATAACGCTGCATATGGGAGGTTTGCATCCACCAGCATCGGCGATGACCGCGGCATATGGGAGGTTTGCGCTCCCTCACCTCATACATCGGGTCCTCGCACTGCTGTGGCGGGGACTCAAGGGTTGCCATGGCAGCCCCAAGCCATTCCAAGACTTTGGGCCTGGCATGTACGGAGGCCTAGGATGCCCAGCCCCCAGGCTGGTTCTCCTAGGCAACTGTTAGCGTCTTACAGTGTAAGACACTAATAGTTCAATACAGCACAATACAGATGTATCGTGCTGCATTGAAACAGGGATCAGACCCTGTAATGTTGAAGTCCCAGAGTGGGACAAATAATAAAGTGAAAAAAAAAAAAAGTTAATAAAATAAAAGTTTTACAAAAAAAATTAAAAGTTTCAAGTAAAAAAGAAAAAGAAAAAAAAAAAAGCGTTCTTTTCCCCTAAAAAAGGAAAAAAAATTGTAAAAATAAATAAATAGGGAAAAGACATATAGACATATTAGGTATCATTGCGTCCGTATCGACCAGCTCTATAAACACATCACATGACGTAACCCCTCAGATGAACATCGTAAAAAATAAAAAATAAAAACTGTGCTAAATAAACAATTTTTTTGTCATCTTATATCACAAAAACTACAACAGCAAGCGATCAAAAAGGTGTACACCCACCAAAATAGTACCAATCTAACTGTCACCTCATCCCGCAAAAAATGAGCACCTACCTGAGACAATCGCCTAAAAAATAAAAAAACTATGGCTCAGAATATGGAGACACTAAAACATTAATTTTTTTGTTTTAAAAAAGCTGTTATTGTGTAAAACTTACATAAATAAGTATACATATTAGGTATCGCCGCGTCCGTATCGACCGGCTCTATAAAAATATCACATGACCTGACGGGGGTCAGGTCAACACCGTAAAAAATAAAAAATAAAAACTGTGCTAAATAAAAAAAAATTGTCACCTTACATCACAAAAAGTGTAATAGCAAGCAATCAAAAAGTCATATGCACCCCAAAATAGTGCCAAACAGTCATCTCATCACGCAAAAAATGAGACCCCACCTAAGATAATCGCCCTAAAACTGAAAAAACTATGGCTCTCAGAATATGGAGACACTAAAACATGATTTTTTTTGTTTCAAAAATGAAATCATTGTGTAAAACTTACATAAATAAAAAAAAAAGTATACATATTAGTTATCGCCGCGTCCGTGACAAGCTGTTCTATAAAAATACCACATGATTTAACCTGTCAGATGAATGTTGTAAATAAAAAAAAACGGTGACAAAACAGCCATTTCTTGTTAACTTGCCTAAAAAAAAGTGTAATATAGAGCAACCAAAAATCATATGTACCCTAAACTAGTACCAACAAAACTTCCACCCATGGGACATGGTGTAAAAAAAAAAAAAAAACTGTTCAGCAAAATCTGCCTTCCAAAAACCGTATGGCATTCCTTTTCTTCTGCGCCCTGCCGTATGCCCGTACAGCAGTTTACGACCACATATGGGGTGTTTCTGTAAACTACAGAATCAGGCCCATAAATATTGAGTTTTGTTTGGCTGTTAACCATTGCTTTCTAACTGGATGAAAAATATTAAAATGGAAAATCTGCCCAAAAAGTGAAATTTTGAAATTGTATCTGTATTTTCCATTAATTCTTGTGGAAGGGTTAACGACGTTTGTAAAATCAGTTTTGAATACCTTGAGAGGTGTAGTTTCTAGAATGGGGTCATTTTTGGGTGGTTTCTATTATGTAAGCTTCACAAAGTGACTTCAGACCTGAACTGGTCCTTAAAAAGTTGTTTTTTGTTTTGTCATCTCAGAATGGCCTTGATCAAAGCATTTTAAAGTTATCACCACATAAAGTGACACTAGTCAGATTTGCAAAAAAATGGCCTGGTCCTGAAGGTGAAAATGAGCCCGGTCCTTAAGGGGTTAATTCTATACTGGTGCATATAAAAACTCCATACAAAACAATTCATTCTCTTGTGACAATTCATAGTGCAGCCACCATCGGATCCCCTCAGGTATAGTGTATCACATTTCCGTGATTGTCTTCAATTTCATAGTGCTTCATGTACTGTGTACTCATGTTTTCCCAAATAGTGATAGTGATTAAAACATCCATGGCTTGCTCCAACATAATTAACACCTATAAGAAAACCGCAACACAGGAATCCATAAAATTCAGTTACCTTATGCTCTCACGGCACTATATCACAGATGGAGCGTTCCCCCATTTCGGCATGTCTCTCTGTACACTGCACCTGCACTGCCCTCATACCGCCGTGCGTCATCACCCGGTGTTAGAGGCAGGCAAATCTCGTTGCATGCTCTCACAGCGCTACATTAAAGATGGAGCGTTCCCCCAACTCGGCGTGTCTCACTGTTCACTACGCCTGCGCCACTATCGCATCACGAACCCGGCACCCAGGGCGGACTAACACTGTAACACGCGCATGCCCAACTCAGCCTCCCGCCCTGCACCCCACGCCTGCAACAGGGCAAACACCGAAGGAGCACCAAAGTTACCAAGTCTGGAAACCTGGTCAATATCAGTATTACATCGCGCAACATCTTCATGTCGCCCAAGATTCTCTATACATCAAAGCGCTGTATTCACTAGAAGCAGGAATAAAACCTTGTATTGACCCCAGCCTGAATTACATAATCATTATAATCGTTACCTGTATTTATTGAGGACTATATTAGATATGGTATTGACCAAAATCTATGTGACCTCCCGGGAATACTACCCGGTATATTCAACACATGAACATTTGCATACGTATACTCACATATTAAAGTCCCTCTGTAATAATGGTAACGATTAATATTATAAGGTAACTGAAATGGATAAAACCTGGGTAAGCGATCTCTCCCACAGGTGTCCATAACTCACAATGAGTAACTGTGGAATATAAAAAAAATATCATAAATAAGTTGCACAATCCTTATATCATAATTTATCATCTACAACGACTCGAGTGTCGCTAGACACAAGGGTAGCAGCAATCTGTGCACTATCCACTACATACCTCAGTCTATCATTCCTGAGGTCACTCTAAATTCTATGTTTAACCCTTTAGGTCCACCTCAATTCACATTTTTTTAGGATGGACACCCTGTCTCCCCCCCTCTTTTGCATGGCCACATGATCAAGTATCATAAACCTAAGTTCCTGTTCTTTATGTTTATACTCAAAGTGTTTAGATACCGGGAGGTCTTTCCTCTCATTTCTAATACTAAACCTGTGATTGTTCAAACGTGTCTTCACGTCTGTGGTTGTCTCCCCCACATACAGCAGCTTGCAGGGGAACAAGACGTACACCACCCACGAAGAATCACAGGTAAGATAATGTCTAATTACGCACTTTTCTTCTGTTGCTGGATGTATAAACTCCTTCCCTTTTTGCATCAATTTACAGTTTACACAGTTCAGGCAGGGATAAATGCCATTGTTTTTAGTTTTGAAAAAAGTCTGTCGTAAGCGTACTTGTTCTGGAACACTCGTCCTCACCACTCTATCTTTGATGTTTCGTGTCCTTCTATAGGACATCAGTGGGGCCTCTTTAAAAGCCAACATGTTCGGGTACCCACTCTGTAGTATACCCCAGTGTCGCCTAATGATATGTTGCACTTTGAGACTGTCTTCATTGTATGTGGATACAAACGGTACCCGGTTAGTACTTTTCTTGGGGCATGCTTTTTTCACCTCCTCCCGAGGGATCGATTTTACTTTATTAATATGCCCCTTCACTAATGTTGAGGGATATCCCCTTTCTAGGAACGAATCCCCCATTTTTTCCAAGGCTTTATTTAAATGATCTTCCTCATCTACAATCCTTTTTACCCGTAACATCTGACTATATGGGAGTGATTTAATCATCCTGGTCAGATGACAGCTAAAGGGTTAAACATAGAATTTAGAGTGACCTCAGGAATGATCAACTGAGGTACAGTCAGGTCCATAAATATTGGGACATCGACACAATTCTAAAATTTTTGGCTCTATACACCCTGTAAGGGATCTCCTAGGACCCTGACCGGGTACCTCCGTTGATAGAAGCTCCTAGTGCTTTCCGAGGACTCCAAGCACTCCACTTGACACCGTACGCACTGCAGACCCCACGAACCGCCGAAGCTTGGTTGAGGCCTCACCGTCTCCTACCCACCCCGGACCTACGACAAGGCTCCAGGCTCCAGTGGGTGAACCTCTCCTACATCCAGAGAGCAGGAACAGCTCTTACAAGAGCTAGTAGTTATAGCCAGGGGAGTATAGCAAATCTTCAGCGTATAGCAATCCCCAGTGTCGATCAGTTACCCAAACACCAGCCTCAACATGATAAAGGGTAAAACAGGAACTCTTTATTGAGGCCTACCCGCCCGTATTTATGCAGGTCCCCATCTGGTGGACACTCCCCTAGGGGACCAGATGGAAGACTGACACAGGACAGATATGCAGCAATTCAGGATACACAGACACAATACATCCCCACAATGCATCATGGTTTCCTCCTCTCAGCCCTGGAGACACCCGAGGAGTAATTCAATTATCTCTCAGGACACAGGGAAATCGCCAATAGACATGTGGGGACAACAGGACAGAAATCACCATTTAAACATACAATGTCACAACCCTTACAGTAAACACAGACATTTAACATATCCCCAGATAGCTCAAGTCTGAGTGCATATTATTAGTTGAATGGCACTCAGACTACACGAATACAATAAAATTAGCTATCTGGGTACATAACATACAATACAATTCCAAAGACAGATGGTTCTGTCACACACCTCAAAACCCCACATATCCCCATAATGTATATATCCATGGATAGCTCTGATCTGGGTGAACAACATATCCAAAAATCGCCCAGATCCGAGCAGGGGTTCCCGAATTCCATGGAAGTCACATTTGGTCGACCGCAAGCATGGCTGATGAGAGGGACCATAATCCTGGGGCAAGAGGCTGGTAGCCAGGCCCCTCCAAAACCCAGTGGCGAGGTTGGTTTCGCAACACACCCCCACAATGGATTTTAAATAAAACGAACAAGATGTTCTTTAACTGCAGACTGTGAGCTTTAATTTGAGGGTATTTACATCCAAATCAGGTGAACGGTGTAGGAATTACAACAGTTTGCATATGTGCCGCCCACTTGTTAAGGAACCAAAAGTAATGGGACAATTGGCTTCTCAGCTGTTCCATGGCCAGGTGTGTGTTATTCCCTCATTATCCCAATTACAATGAGCAGATAAAAGGTCCAGAGTTCATTTCAAGTGTGCTATTTGCATTTGGAATCTGTTGCTGTCAAATCTCAAAATGAGATCCAAAAGAGCTGTCACTATCAGTGTAGCAAGCCATCAGAGAGATAGCAAAAACATTAGGCGTGGCCAAAATAACTGTTCAACTGTTCACTGAACATTCTTAAAAAGAAGGAACGCACCGGTGAGTTCAGCAACACCAAAAGACCCGGAAGACCACGGAAAACAACTGTGGTGGATGACCGAAGAATTCTTTCCCTGGTGAAGAAAACACCCTTCACAACAGTTGGCCAGATCAAGAACACTCTCCAGGGAGGTAGGTGTATGTGTGTCAAAGTCAACAATCAAGAGAAGACTTCACCAGAGTGAATACAGATGGTTCACCACAAGATGTAAACCATTGGTGAGCATCAAAAATAGGAAGGCCAGATTAGAGTTTGCCAAACGACATCTAAAAAATCCTTCACAGTTCTGGAACAACATCCTATGGACAGATAAGACGATGGGAAGAGAAGAGTATGGAGAAGGAAAGGAACTGCTCATGATCCTAAGCATACCACCTCATCAGTGAAGCATAGTGGTGGCAGTGTCATGGCGTGGGCATGTATGGCTGCCAATGGAACTGGTTCTCTTGTATTTATTGATGATGTGACTGCTGATAAAAGCAGCAGGATGAATTCTAAAGTGTTTTGGGCAATATTATCTGCTTATATTCAGCCAAATGCTTCAGAACTCATTGGACAGCGCTTCCCTGTGCAGATGGACAATGACCCAAAGCATACTGCAAAAGCAACCAAAGAGTTTTTTAAGGGAAAGAAGTGGAATGTTATTCAATGGCCAAGTCAATCACCTGACCTGAATCCGATTGAGCATGCATTACACTTGCCGAAGACAAAACTGAGGGGAAAATGCCCCAAGATCAAGCAGGAACTGAAGACAGATGCAGTAGAGGCCTGGCAGAGCATCACTAGGGATGAAACCCAGCGTCTGGTGATGTCTATGCGTTCTAGACTTCAGGCTGTAATTGACTGCAAAGGATTTGCAACCAAGTATCAAAAAGTAAAAGAGTGATTTATGATTATTATTCTGTCCCATTATTTTTGGTTCCTTAACAAGTGGGAGGCACATATGCAAACTGTTGTAATTCCTACACTGTTCACCTGATTTGGATGTAAATACCCTCAAATTAAAGCTGACAGTCTGCAGTTAAAGCACATCTTGTTCGTTTCATATTAAATCCATAGTGGTGGTGTATAGAGCCAAAAATGTTAAAATTGTGTTGATGTCTCAATATTTATGGACCTGACTGTATACAGTGGATGGCGCACAAATTGCCGCTACCCTTGTGTCTGTCGACACTCGAGTCATTGTAGATGATACATTATGATATAAGGATTGTGCAACTTATTTATGATATTTTTTTATATTCCGCAGTTACTTATTGAGAGTTGTGGACACCTGTGGGAGAGATCGCTTACCCAGGTTTTATCCATTTCAGTTACCTTATAATATTAATCACAAAGTTTTTATTGATTATCTCCAAAAAGCAAAGTTACAATATCACATACAGGGTGTAATATCGTCAATACAATAGTTATACAGTAGCCAAATTATTATCAGCTATCGTTCAAGTAACAGTACAGGTGTCTATTACACCGCAGAAGAGCGTATCACCCCAGCCGGGGGACATTGAAGGAGTGAGATTCCAAAGAAAATAAAATAGAGTAAAAGAACATAAAAATATAGGTGACAATGAACATAGAACAGAATTAACAGTCTGAACACAAGGCTATCAGGTGTCATACTAGCCGGATTCGCAGCTCGAAACCGACACTGACCCCAGAGAGGGCCTATGATCTATGGGTACTCTGGGACAATCCTCGGGAATTTGTTAACACACATACCACTGGCTGGAAATCCAAACTGACCATGCGGGCTGGAATTTTTTTAGGGACAGAGTGCCAGTATGAGACATTTTTTCGTGCATACAGGTGGAATTTACTAGAGAAATCACCTCCTTTAGGGGAGGGGTATTAGGGTCCTTCCAATGCTTGGTGATCGTTAATTTGGTTGCCAGAAGTATATGAGCCAATACAGTCCTGCAGCCACTATCTATGGTGTCTATTCCGATGAATAAAAGTGCCAATTCGGGCGATAGAGGGGGGAGTGTAGGCATAAGGGTGGCCAGTAGGTGCTGCACACTAGTCCATAAGAGGGATACCTTGGGGCAAGACCATAAGATATGGAGGAGGGACCCCCTATGTCCACATAATCTCCAGCAATCTGGAGTGGCAGAGGGAAACATCAGATTTAGTTTATTCAGGGTAAAATACCATCTTAGGCTAGTTTTAAAAATGGCCTCTTGGTGTGTCACACATCTAAAAGAAGAAGTGGCTATTCTGAAGGCTGCCTGCCATTGCTCATTAGAAAACGTTCGATCGAGGTCTTTTTCCCATGCCTTCATAGGGGGTGGTTTTGTCCACTCATCCCTCCGATTCAGAAGATCATAAAAAAGAGAGATACCTCCCCTTTTCGGGAACCTATCATGTAAGAATCTCCTAGCTATCAACGGGAACTGTAGGGACTTGCCCTCCCTCCCCTTCAGAAAAGATCTGATTTGTAAGAATTTGTAGAAATCCCTGTGGGGAATGTGATATTCATCATGTATATGGGAGAAGGATAGAAGATCCTCCTTGTCCATCAAATCTTGCGCCGTTTTGACACCCTGGTAGATCCAACTCCGAAGGTTAAGTCCCGGAATGTGATCAGCCAGACAATCCATGGATATGATCTGAGATGGGATAGTCCCTACGTTGCCAGTACTGCCTATGTACAATTTCCACGCCTTGAGGGATAATTTAACTGTCTGCATAGGGGAAGGCCTAGTATTAAGACTCCATAGTGCGCTCATCATTGGTGAGCGGAGTGAGGAGAGGTTGAGAGATGTTCTCTCCATGGTTACCCAGTGTTTATCTTTGGAATCATTCCACCAGTGAACCAGTTGGTCCAGCAGGCATGCTGTTCGGTAGTGTTTTAGGTTAGGTACTCCCAGTCCCCCAATTTTTTTGTGAGAGGTCAGGGTTGCATATGCTACTCATGGATGTTTAAAGTTCCAAATAAAATCCATCATCTGTTTTCTAGCTTTGTTAAAGAAATGGTCAGGGATCGGGATAGGCAGGGTTCTGAAAAGATAGAACTTTGGGCAGTAGTTACCTTATAATATTAATTGTTACCATTATTACAGAGGGACTTTAATATGTGAGTATACGTATGCAAATGCTCATGTGTTGAATATACCGGATAGTATTCCCGGGAGGTCACATAGATTGAGGTCAATACCATATCTAATATAGTCCTCAATAAATACAGGTAACGATTATAATGATTATGTAATTCAGGCTGGGGTCAATACAAGGTTTTTTTGCTGCTTCTAGTGAATACAGCGCTTTGATGTATAGAGAATCTTGGGCGACATGAAGATGCTGCGCGATGTAATACTGATAGTTGACCAGGTTTCCAGACTTGGTAACTTTGGTGCTCCTTCGGTGTTCGCCCTGTTGCAGGCGTGGGGTGCAGGGCGGGAGGCTGAGTTGGGCATGCACGTGTTGCAGTGTTGGTCCGCCCTGGGTGCCGGGTTCGTGATGCGCTGCGATGCGGGCGCAGGCGTAGTGAACAGTGAGACACGCCGAGTTGGGGGAACGATCCATCTTTAATGTAGCGCTGTGAGAGCATGCTGCGAGATTGGCCTGCCTCTAACACCGGGTGATGACGCACGGCGGTATGAGGGCAGTGCAGGCGCAGTGTACAGAGAGACATGCCGAGATGGGGGAACGCTCCATCTGTGATATAGTGCTGTGAGAGCATAAGGTAACTGAATTTTATGGATTCCTGTGTTGCGGTTTTCTTATAGGTGTTAATTATGTTGGAGCAAGCCATGGATGTTTTAATCACTATCACTATTTGGGAAAACATGAGTACACAGTACATGAAGCACTATGAAATTGAAGACAATCACGGAAATGTGATACACTATACCTGAGGGGATCTGATGGTTGCTGCACTATGAATTGTCACAAGAGAATGAATTGCTTTGTATGGAGTTTTTATATGCACCAGTATGGAATTAAACAGGAAATTAGCACTGATTACTTCCTGAAATGTTTCTATATATGCACAGTCACTTTATTATGTGTTTCACTTGGCTTGATAATGGCTCTGTGAGAAAGCTGAAACGTTGCCTGTATCAACATGTGTTGAATACATTTTGTAATTTTTCACTTTTTATCTAAGGAGTGCTACGTTACATTTATTTGGAATATATATTGTGAGACAGTGACAGGTCTCACGCAGGTTGGAGGCAAGGAAGGGGTGGATAGTGCGGTCCATGCCCCTATTCCACCACAGGTGAGACCAGCTGGAGGTACTCAGCCTGGCATAAAGCCCCTCCCAGAGTGTCAGCAAGGGGGGAGTGTGTTACCTGTAGACAGAGGCCTGGAGGCTCTGTCTGTGTGGTCTCAGCTGGGCTAGGCTGAGGGACCACGAGGCTAAGTGACAGCCTGGAATATGGGGGACGCAGTGACGCCTGCGGTACAAGGGCCACAAGGTCAGAGTCGGGAGGACTGCTGGACCACAATCCCCCAAAGGGACTTGCGTTTGCTACAGCCTGGAGGCTGCTGGGCTAGCTGAGAAAGCCGCAGGTTATGACCGTGTCTGAACAGCACTCTATAGGTGAGTCAGGGATTCTACCCTATGTTTAGTTAGAGCAACGTTTGGACAGTATATCCGTGTCTGGTGAAGTAACCTGTGAGAATGACCCCCGCAGAAGAGCTAACTCTCCCACAATATATATACACACACACACACACACACACACACATATTGATCTAAAAGAGGTAAAAGACAACAATGAAGAGCATTGCAGTATATGTCTATACTAGGGATGAGCGGACCCGTGGATATTCGGGTTCTGAAAGGAATCCATGCTTTTATATGTTAAAACTAAATCTGCTTTCTGTTAAAGTTTAATTTCTCTGTTAGAAACTAACTCTGATTGCTGTTAAGTATCTTTTCTCTGTAACCCTGAATTTAATCTCTTTGGCACTACTCCCGGACAATATTCCTAATATGGAAGTTCCGTTTTTGTTTCTCTTTTACTGTCTGTAGAATAGAACGTGTTAATATGATAGGTTGAATAAACAACTTACGTTGATATGCTAATAAAGGTGGTAAAACCCCCTCTATATAACCTGTGTGCATTAAAAATAAACTTCAGAGTGTTCATTCAGTACATCATTGTTGTGTCTTTTATTCCCTACTGAGTGAAGCGCTCTCCTGACATCAGAACAAGACTCAAACCAAGCCGATACTAGAAGTTTGGTGCCAGGGGTACCAAGTGGGACGTTGAGATTTCCTAACAGTTTCCACTGAACTTGACCCCGAACCCCATTGAAGTCAATGGGGACCTGAACTTTGGGGCTGTAAAATAGTCATAAAAAAAAGGCTAGAGGGGTACAAAAGAAAGCAAATGGGGGTAAGAGCAGGACAATTGCCCTTCAAACAAATGTGGATAGGGAAATAACAAAATAGAAATAAATAATAA
The DNA here is from genome assembly GCF_905171765.1 of Bufo bufo. NCBI lineage: Eukaryota > Metazoa > Chordata > Amphibia > Anura > Bufonidae > Bufo > Bufo bufo. Next base: position 106,274,400 of record NC_053395.1, on the reverse strand, counting down.
TCTTGAACCAGGAGAGGTCCAAGAGGAGTAAGAAGTTGAGGAGGCTGTGGAGGTGGCGGTGTAGGTGAAAGAGGTGGAGGAGGTAGCCAATACTGTTTTTGAGCTTTTTTTGGGGGTACAGCCAGTATACTTCTCTATAACAAATAATAATCTTGAACCAGAAGGTGGAGGTACGTGTGGAGGAGGAGGAGGACATGGCGGTGTAGGTGGAAGAGGCAGAGGAGGTAGCCAACATTGTATTAACCATTGTTACAACCATTTAGAGAAACGTTAAAAAAGTGATTTTGCAATATACAAAAACATAAGGTTTTGGGAAAATTGAAACCCCACATGGACAGAACATTCAGCATGTTGAAGGTATTAATGGAAAAACGTTATTCTATATTCTTTATTCTATAGACAGGAGAAACTAGTTTTAAGGCCGATTTATTGGCCTGTATTTGTGGGAGGGGCTATGCCACGCTAATTAGGCTCTTTTCCCCCTCCCCTACATCCTACGTCTGCTCAACACAGATCGTGGCCATATCCGTGTGCGTCTGGTTAGTTGCCTTACTGCTCCCTATCCACACCGTGCGCTGTGTCCACCGTTTTCGCGTCTAACTCGTTCGCCCGCCTTCCCAGGTAAGTTGCCGCCTCAGTCAGCGGCCCGTTGCTCAAAGTCCGGTCGGCAGCGCCGGCTCCCCAGGTAAGGGGGAGTCACGCTGCACCGGAGCGAACTGCCTGGATGCATCGGCTCCCACGCGGCAGTATAGGCAGGGTGCAGGGGTCAGCGTGGTCCCGAATTTTTCGAAAATGTCTGGCACGGGCCGCTGTGCCATTAGTGAGGCAGGGTATTTGGTTGTGTTCATTGTACTTACCTCGGTGTCCTCTCCGTCTGGTGTCCTCTCCTGCTGCCACCGGCCCGCTTGCTTCAGTTCACTCGGCGTCCCAGGCTCCTTCCTGTCTGGCTCCATACGCCCCCAGTGGCAACAACTGAGAATGCAGGACGGGGAGCTCACTAGCAGGTCTTGAGAGTGAGCACGATGGTGTACGTGTATATGTATGTGTATATATATATATATATATATATATATATATATATATATATATACACACACACACACACACACACACAGTTGCAAGAAAAAGTATGTGAACCCTTTGGAATGATATGGATTTCTGCACAAATTGGTCATAAAATGTGATCTGATCTTCATCTAAGTCACAACAATAGACAATCACAGTCTGCTTAAACTAATAACACACAAATAATTAAATGTTACCATGTTTTTATTGAACACACCATGTAAACATTCACAGTGCAGGTGGAAAAAGTATGTGAACCCTTTGGAATGATATGGATTTCTGCACAAATTGGTCATAAAATGTGATCTGATCTTCATCTAAGTCACAACAATAGACAATCACAGTCTGCTTAAACTAATAACACACAAATAATTAAATGTTACCATGTTTTTATTGAACACACCATGTAAACATTCACAGTGCAGGTGGAAAAAGTATGTGAACCCTTGGATTTAATAACTGGTTGAACCTCCTTTTGGCAGCAATAACTTCAACCAAACATTTCCTGTAGTTGCAGATTAGACGTGCACAACGATCAGGAGTAATTCTTGACCATTCCTCTTTACAGAACTGTTTCAGTTCAGCAATATTCTTGGGATGTCTGGGGTGAATCGCTTTCTTGAGGTCATGCCACAGCATCTCAATTGGGTTGAGGTCAGGACTCTGACTGGGCCACTCCAGAAGGCGTATTTTCTTCTGTTTAAGCCATTCTGTTGTTTATTTACTTCTATGCTTTGGGCCGTTGTCCTGTTGCAACACCCATCTTCTGTTGAGCTTCAGCTGGTGGACAGATGGCCTTAAGTTCTCCTGCAAAATGTCTTGATAAACTTGGGAATTCATTTTTCCTTCGATGATAGCAATCCGTCCAGGCCCTGACGCAGCAAAGTAGCCCCAAACCATGATGCCCCCACCACTATACTTCACAGTTGGGATGAGGTTTTGATGTTGGTGTGCTGTGACTCTTTTTCTCCACACATAGTGTGTGTATTTCTTCCAAACAACTCAACTTTGGTTTCATCTGTCCACAGAATATTTTGCCAGTACTGCTGTGGAACATCCAGGTGCTCTTGTGCAAACTGTAAACGTGCAGCAATGTTTTTTTTTGGACAGCAGTGGCTTTCTCTGTGGTATCCTCCCATGAAATCCATTCTTGTTTAGTGTTTTACGTATCGTAGATTCGCTAACAGTGATGTTAGCATATGCCAAAGACTTTTGTAAGTATTTAGCTGACACTCTAGGATTCTTCTTCACCTCATTGAGCAGTCTGAGCTGTGCTCTTGCAGTCATCTTTACAGGACGGCCACTCCTAGGGAGAGTTGCAGCAGTGCTGAACTTTCTCCATTTATAGACAATTTGTCTTACCGTGGACTGATGAACAGCAAGGCTTTTGGAGATACTTTTATAACCCTTTCCAGCTTAATGCAAGTCAACAATTCTTAATCGTAGGTCTTCTGAGAGATCTTTTGTGCGAGGCATCATTCACATCAGGCAATGCTTCTTGTGAAAAGCAAACCCAGAACTGGTGTGTGTTTTTTATAGGGCAGGGCAGCTGTAACCAACACCTCCAATCTCATCTCATTGATTGGACTCTAGTTGGCTGACACCTCATTCCAATTAGCTCTTGGAGATGTCATTAGTCTAGGAGTTCACATACTTTTTCCACCTGCACTGTGAATGTTTACATAGTGTGTTTAATAAAAACATGGTAACATTTAATTCTTTGTTTGTTTTTAGTTTAAGCAGACTGTGATTGTTTATTATTGTGACTTAGATGAAGATCAGATCACATTTTATGACCAATTTGTGCAGAAATCCATATCATTCCAAAGGGTTCACATAATTTTTCTTGCAACTGTATATGTGTGTGTGTATATATAGTTAAGGCTGTGTGCAGCCTGTAATTGTGGGAGGGGCCAGGTCCACCTTCTTAAACCCCCTCGTCCAGCTCACATCACCGAGCCCGCCGACTCGCACTTCCTGTGACTCACGTCACTTCCGGTAAGCACGCCTCCCAGGTAAGTATCGCCGCACGCCGCACGCCTCCCGCCTTGTGTCTCCGGTCCGTTCGACATCAGGACCGAGGTCGGCCGCTGGCCCGCTCCCCCTCACCGCTTCCGGCCACCGCGAGCTCCCTCCACCGCCGTCATGTCGCGTCCGTCCTCTCGCGAGAGGTCGGGTGCATGCGCAGCCGGCTACCGGTCCCAGCTCCCGGCTGCCGCATTGAGCCCTGAACGCTGGCCGCTAGGGGGGGGAACAGAGGGGGAGCCCCGCTCACCGCCACGGCCGCTCCCGCCTCCCACGTTCCCGTCAGGGCCGTTCCCAGCATGCCACACTTCCGTGCCCCCAGAGTACAGGCCAAACCAGTACATCCAGGGTGCAAACCACACTCTGGGGGTCTGATATACATAGCTGAATGCTCATCCTAGGGGTGCATCAAGTCAGCTGCCACCCGTGCCGTTTCAACCAGCCCATGGATATCATGGTAGCCAGCCTGCATTGGTGCATGAAGGCTAGGTCACGACCATAAGGTGTTAACAGAGCAGGGATAGCAGAGGTAGCATTGAGGTCATGACCACCACATTTGGGCGGTCAGTGATATCTGGAATGCATTAATTACCCATCACGTATAGAAGCACTGATGGGTAATTAATGGTCCGCACCCCTTCACGTCTCACCTTGCTCCATCCAGTTCGCCCGTTCCTGGCTCCTGTGTTTCTACCTCCAGGCCACCCGCTCCTGTCAGGATGGCACGTGCCACAGGCTCCTCCACGCCCACTCAGGTTGGACCCGTGGCCCTCCAGGCCCCTGCCAACCCACGGCCTTTCAGCCTGGCCCACGGGGGCTCCGGCCCTTGTTGCTCCCAATTTTCACATGTGTGTTCCTTTCCCAGGTGCCAGTAGCGTTCGTGGTCCCCGACGTGTTTTGTCTCGACTTCCTGACGTCAGGTTTAGGTCCTGCAGAAGGTCGCTGCCGGCCACTCGCGGGAATTCTCAAGTTGAGGGTTTTCAGGTAGGTAACCCTGGGCTGCTCCCCGCAGTTCCTCTTACCTACATCCCGGGTTGCCTCCCCGGAGGCACGCAAAGGATGTTTTCTCTCTCACTCAACCTGAGACGTTCAGGTGTCTTCTCTGTCCTTCTTAGCCTGAGGCGTTCTGGTGTCTTCTCTGCCCAGGTACCCTGAAGCGTTCAGGTGTTTTCTCTGTCCATCTCGGCCTAAGACAGTCAGGTGTCTTCTCTGTCCAGGTACCCTGAAGCGTTCAGGTGTCTTCTCTGTCCATCTTGGCCTGAGGCGTTCAGGTGTCTTCTCTGTCCAGGTACCCTGAAGCGTTCAGGTGTCTTCTCTGTCCATCTTGGCCTGAGGCGTTCAGGTGTCTTCTCTGTCCAGGTACCCTGAAGCGTTCAGGTGTCTTCTCTGTCCATCTTAGCCTGAGGTGTTCAGGTGTCTTCTCTGTCCAAGCACCCTGAAGCGTTCAGGTGTCTCCTCTGTCCAAGCACCCTGAAGCGTTCAGGTGTCTCCTCTGTCCATCTTAGCCTGAGACGTTCAGGTGTCTTCCCTGCCCGGGTACCCTGAAGCGTTCAGGTGTCTCCCCCGTCCACTGTCGCCTGTAGCATCAGGGTCATTCCTGGTCTCTTTAGCTCACGGGGGCAGCCACCTTTACGGTAGTCAGCCGGTGCGTCAGGTGTCTCCCAGTTCCTACGTATCTTGCGGCACCCAAGCAACCCTGCTCACGTCCCCAACCTGAAACGTTCAGGTCACTCCTCGCCGCTCGTCCTGGAACTTCCAGGCCTCCTTCTTACCGCAGTCATTCGACTCCGCCTCCTGGCTCCCCAGATACCCCTTCTTCCTGGTTTCATGTTTCATCCACGTCTCCCTGTTCCCGCTAGTAGCCGACACAGCGGTGTGTCCGCACGCATCAGCATTGGTTTTCAGGTCCTGCGCTGCAATTTTCTCACATCGCTCCTAACTTTTCCAGTCCTCAGGGCCAGCCGGGTCGTTCCCGTCGATCCTCAGACGGTAAGGCAAGGGTGTTGATTCCACGCTCTCAGGTCTCGCAAGGTCTTTGCTATCTTCGGAGCCATGTCGCAGGTATCAGACGTCGACGACGCATTGTCCCTCCCGGGTACTTCGGTCTCCGGCCAAGGCGGCCCAGTAGCCCTCCGAAGATGGACCGTGCCAAGGCTCATTGCGGAGTTGGGCAGAAGGGGTATCAGGCACCCAGCGTCAGCCAGAAAGGCCGAGCTATACAGGCTATTGATGACCGAACCCAGCCCTCCTATAACAGAAGATCCACCCCCAGCCATCCAGCAGTCCTTGGTACAGCTACAGGCCTCCTTGGATTCGCTCATCTCATCCGTTGCCGACATCAGGACCAGGGTGGTGGACTTGGAGTCCAGAACACCGGCGTCATCCCAGGCGGTGGTCCCCATCACCGATCCCCCTCTATATCAGCTTCCGGCTCCAGGTACGTCCCCGGCTGCTCCCGTGGTGGCTCCTGCGCACTTTGTGCCGGACAACATCAGGAGGGACATCTTGGCGGGCAAGGACGTGAATCTCGCGTCCATCCTGATTGCGTCCCACGATGCCGCAGATAATAAGACCTTTGACTGCGGGGAAATCTCGGTGGTCCTTCGGGCCAAGGATGGCCGTCTCAATCGCAAGCTCTCTGTACCTGAGTTTGTTTTGGCCTTTGGCCTGTATAGAGACGTGATCTGCTCCGCCTATCCGGCTCGCCGGGAGGAGCTGGACACGTATCTACACAGGGTCACTGATCTTGGGCACAAGTACGGCGGCACGGCTTTTTACGATTATCACCGCTCCTTTTCAGCCAAGGCCGCCGCCGCGCAGACCCAGTTTCAGTTCTCCGTCAACTGGGCTACGCTGGACATGGAGTTGTTCTGCCGGCATTTCGCCGGTCTCCGGGCCCCCGCTTGTTCGACTTGTCAGTCGATTTTTCATGCCACAGAGTGGTGTCCTCAAACTGCCACGGCCCAACCAGACAAGGTCATCCCAGGCCCCTCCGGGGTCCCCCGCAGTCCCTCCTCCACTGATAAGTTGGGCAGACCCATTGTTTACCTTGGCAACAGCCAAGTATGCAACAACTTTAACTTCGGTTCCTGTCTCTTCAGCGGTTGCAGGGCCCTGCACATCTGCTCCATCTGCTTCAGGGCTCACCCCAGGTCCACATGTCCCAAGAAGGCGTCCAAGCGCTTATGACTGGCCGATTGCGACATTGACCTCCTGGCCCTCCTGTTACGGGAACATCCGGTTCCGGGATTCGTGGACTTCCTGATCGCTGGCCTCTGCTTCGGCTTTGACACAGGGTTGGTGGCACTCCCCCATTCCAACTGGGAGTGCGACAATCTGCAGTCAGCCAGGTCAGATTCCGCCACTGTGCAGGAACTCCTGAATTCGGAGGTGGCGAAAGGGTTCCTCCTGGGCCCTTTCAACCACGTTCCTTTCTCGCGCTGGCGGATCAGCCCCATAAGATTAGTGTCCAAAAAAGATTCAAATAAAAAACGTTTGATTTACGATCTCTCCGCCCCCCATGATTCGGTCATCCCCAGCATCAATTCACTCATTCCTTCCGAAGAATTTGCCATAAAGTATGCATCCATCGACGAAGCCATTGCCCTCATCCTTAGCGCCGGGAAAGGCGCCTGGTTGTCTAAAACTGACATAGCGGACGCCTTCAAACTGCTGCCCATCGCCCCTCACCTATGGCAGTTCTATGGTATTCGGTGGGAGGGCAGGTTCTATTTTGCCAACAGGTTGACTTTCGGCTCGAAAAGCAGCCCGTGGTTATTCGACCAACTGGCGCAGGCTCTCCACTGGATCCTGATCCGCCACGGCAGCGCCGCAGCGGTCATCCACTACCTGGATGACTTTCTCCTCATACAACCTCCGCTATGTCAGCCATCCGGGCTGCACTCCCTCCTGGAGCTCTTTGCCGCCCTTTCCATCCCAATATCACAGGGGAAGACCTCGGGGCCGGTCACTTCCATCACCTTCCTGGGTATTGTCCTGGACTCAGACAGGATGGAGGCCAGGCTTCCAGAGGCAAAGTTGTCCCAAATCCGGGAAGTCGTGGCCCGGGGCCATCACCTCTTCCCAGGTGACCAAGGTCGAGCTACAGTCCATCCTGGGTCGGCTGAACTTTGCCTTGAGGGTGATGCCCCAGGGCAGGGCCTTCATTTCCCGCCTGCTCTCGCTCCTTCCTACAGCCTCCGAACCCAGCAGCATTGTCCACTTGGACAGGGCTGCCATGGCAGACTTGCGCATGTGGGACAGCTTTCTTTCAACCTGGAACGGGGTCAGCCTGTTCGTCCCCTCATGGTCCCAGTCATCTACCAGGGTGTTTTCCGATGCCGCGGCATCCCGGGGTTTCGCTGCCATCTTCGGGTCCCAGTGGTTAGCTGGTCCATGGCCTCCTCAGGTCAGCTCTGACCCTCAGTCCCTCAGTCCGTCACCGTTTCTGGAGTGTTATCCCATCGTGGCGGCCGCATCCATCTGGGGTCACCTCTGGGCTAATTCCAGCGTCATGTTTATCTCTGACAGTCAGGACCTGGTGGACATCATCTCCAAAGGCCGAGCTAAGTCTGCCAGGGTCATGTCCCTTTTGCGCAAACTGGTCTGGCTGGCCATGATCAATAACTTTCACTTCTCATGTTCCCATATTCCAGGTGCCAGCAACACGGCGGCCGATGCCATATCTAGGTTCAATTTTCAAACCTTCTTTCAGGTATGTCCAGAAGCAGACCGGACCGGGGCCCGGATTCCCGGCTTCAGCGACCTGATGTTGGATTGAGGTCTCTGCTGGCAACCGCCAAGGACCTCATGCACCGATACCCCTCTCTGTCAACACGGCTCGCAATTACAGCACAGGTTGGAACCTCTTTCAAAAATTTTCCAGGGACCATCCTCAACAGGATACGGCCTTAGTTTCTTACATCATGGCTTTCATGGCCCATTGCCATGTCAACCTCAAGCTGGCACCCAGCACCATCCGTTTGTACCTAGCCGGGGCACAACATTTCTTAGTCCTACAGAATCCAGAGGTTCGCTCGGCGTTCACATCCCAATCCGTCAAGGCCACACTCAGGGGCATTGAGAAAAGCAGTAAAGACTCAAACCCGTCCCGTCGGCCGGTCTCCGGCGAGCTATTCAGGCAGCTGTCTGCATCCCTAGATGGCAATCCTTTTGGCCCTTCCGTTAGTCTGGTCATCAAGGCCGCAATGTATCTAAGCTTCTACGGCTTCCTACGTCCAGGAGAATTCTCAGTTTCTTCCCAGAAGACGATCTTTCTGAAGAAGAAGCAGCTGTCCTGGAGCCAGGATCATCTGGTGTTAAGCCTTCCTTCCACCAAGACGTCCCAAACCGGTCCTCCCATAAAGATCCGCTTCTTCAAGTCTGAAAACGCCTGGTGTCCGGTGGTGGTACTCCAACGTCTCCTTGATTCCACACCATCTCCAGATCCAGAGTCTCCTTTGCTTCCATTCCAAGGGAAACCCCTATACACGCCATAGTTCGTCTCACACATCAGATCCCTGGTCGCAGGGTTGGGGGTGGACCCCAAAACTATATCGGGACATTCATTCCGCATCGGAGCTGCCTCAGCGGCTTCCAAGCACGGGACGCCTCCGCACGTCATTCGTCACATGGGTAGGTGGAGATCTGCCTGTTTTTCCCGGTACATTCCGGATCCGTTGACTGAAACCCGTCAGGTATTCCTTTCCTTGGAAACCCAGTGTCTTTTTGGCCCTCTTTTAGGCAGGCCCACGTCCCGTGGCTCCAGGCACACACCAGCCACTGTTAGGGCCCCCTCCTGTCGCCTTACTGACCGTGGCCGCGGCCACAAATAGTTAAGGCTGCGTGCAGCCTGTAATTGTGGGAGGGGCCAGGTCCCCCTTCTTAAACCCCCTCGTCCAGCTCACATCACCGCGCCCGCCGACTCGCACTCCCCCCCCCCTTTTCCCACCCCTTTCTTTCTACTCTCCCTAGGGTTGGCCCTCTTTTAGGCAGGCCCACGTCCCGTGGCTCCAGGCACACACCAGCCACTGTTAGGGCCCCCTCCTGTCACCTTACTGACCGTGGCCACAGCCACAAATATATATATATATATATATATATGTGTATTATGGATGAAACAAACTGCCCTGCACACTTTATTAGGTATGTTCAGTCACCTCAAGTACGCATTCACTACGTCAGTTCATTTCCAAACCTCCGTAGTTTACGCATCATACGCACGTTTTGTTCGTCAATCTCGTTCACATCTCCAGTCGTGTTTAGCCGTTCCTTGTCTGTTTATGTATGTTTTCTCCACTTTCTCTCCAGGGACGTTGCTTCTTTCAGGTCTACCGTCGTTTCTCAGTGACCCAGTATCATTTCCAACAGGTAGTATAGGGAAGATTTCAGTGCTAGTTTCAACTTCTCATTTTTGTCGTCTAAAAAATCTCACGGTTTTATTTAGATATTCTCCTCATTCCCGCTATTTGCTTCTTCCGTGCTGGGGGTAAGTCAGCTCAGTTTGTCGGTGGCGGTATTCATTGATCACGAGGTGACGTTATCCACGTTGGCATGCGTACGCACACCACGTCGTTCGGTGGTAGGGTTGTCACTGGTGTCCAGTCCCCGGCGCCGTGTTTGTGCCTCATTCTCACGTACTGTATCCACAGGATCATGTCTCATGCCTCTGACATCATGCAGGCCTCAGTCAACGAAAATACCGCCAGGTTGTCCGAAGCGGGTAGCATCCCGTCGCCACGGAGTTGGACCGTACCAAGGTTGATGCAGAGCTGTCCAAGAGGGGTATCCCGTTTACAGCATCAGCCAGAAAGGCGGAATTATACCGCCTACTCATGTCTTCTGCGAGTCCTCAACGTCAGGAGGAAGTCTCGATGGCCACAGTCCAGACCTCGCTCGCTCAGATTCACCTCATGCTAAATAATCTTACGTCATCAGTCACGGACATCCAATCCAGACTGGACACAGTCGAGTCCCGGGGTGCCGTTCTCACTCCTCCGGGTCCAGAGTTGGCCATCCCGTCCACATCCGCAGCGGGGTGTACCGGTACGACAGTCTCGGTTCCTAATATCACCCCCGCTCATTTCATACCGGCCAACATCAGGAAAGATATTCTGGAAGGCAGGGACCTCAACCTGGCTTCCCTGTTGATTGCTACTCGGGATTTCTCTGACAGCAAAGTCATCGCGTGCGGTGAGGTCTCAGTAGTACTCAGGGGCCGCGATCTCAGGCTAAAACAGGAAGCTCACCATCCCGGAGTTCCTTTTAGCTTTCAGCCTGTATAGAGACGTGATTTGTTCCGTACGGCCCGACCGCAGGGAAGAGTTATATCTTTATTTGTTTAGGGTGACCGAATTGGGGTACAAATATGGTGGTAGTTCATTTTATGATTATCACTGCTCTTTTTCAGCGAAGGCCGCGGCGGCCCTCAGTCAATTTCAGTTTCTCACAAACTGGGCTAATATCGACACTGAGATATTTTGCAGACACTTTGCTGGTCTTAGGGCTCCTGCTTGTTCTCTGTGTCAATCCATCTACCACACAGCAGAATGGTGTCACAAAGCTGCCTCAAGTGCCGATAGTAGCCCTCCCGCACAGCCGTCTAGGCACCCTGATCCCCAGAATGCCTCATGTTTAGCCGACAAATTGGGAAGGCCCATTCAATATCTCGGCAGATCACAGATCTGTAATAATTTCAATTTTTCCTCCTGTAATTATAGTCAGTGTAGGCTGTTACATGTTTGTTTGAATTGTTTCAGAGCCCATCCCAAGTCAGTCTGTACATTAAAAGCAGATAAGTCGTATCTGAGTGTCCTTAACGTTGATTGTCTGCTGCACTTCCTACGCAACCACCACGACCCTAGCTTCGTTCAGTTCCTCATGTCAGGGTTTAGATCAGGTTTCCACACTGGCCTAATCGCCTTGCCTGAATCGTCTTATGAGTGCCGGAATTTATAGTCAGCGGAGCTCCACCCTCGGGCAGCAGATGAACTGATTTCCATCGAGTTGACTAAGGGGTTCCTAATAGGCCCCTTTTCTTCTCCTCCTTTTGCACGGTGGAGAGTCAGCCCCATAGGCGTAGTCACAGGCAAGTTTAGCAACAAAGAAAGGTTGATCATTGACTTGTCAGCCCCACATGGTCACTCCACCCCCAGTATTAACTCTCTCATACCCTCCGAAGAAGTCAGCATGAAATACTCCTCCATAGATCAGGCCATCGCCATCATACTGCAGTTAGGACGTAACTCTATTCTGTCAAAAGCTGATATATCTGACGCCTTTAAGCTACTCCCCATTAGTCCAACTTTGTGGCAGTGGCATGGTATAAAGTGGAGAGATCTTTATTATTTTGCCTCTAAGCTCACTTTCGGTTCAATAAGCAGTCCATGGTTGTTTGACAAACTGGCCCAGGCTCTCCACTGGATACTAGTGCACGAGTTCCATTGTAGTTTTGTTATCCATTACTTGGATGACTTTCTGTTATTGGAACACCCCGGGTCCAATCCAAAAGCACTGCAGTCGCTGAACTGTTTTCACCAACTTGACATTCCAGTTTCCCCAAAAAAGGTTGAAGGTCCGTCCCCAGTTATTACTTTCTTAGGTATCATTCTGGACACGGTAAACATGGTCGCTAAATTACCGGAAAACAAACTGGACAGGATTAGGTTCACCCTCCACAATTTCACGCAGACCAGAACCATTAAAAAAGTTGAATTACAGTCTTTTAGGCATGTTAAATTTTGCTATGCGAGTCATGCCCCAAGGTAGGCCATTCGTGTCACGACTACTAGCTCTCCTTCCTTCAGCTCCCTCCCAAGACAGCCTCGAATGCCTTGGCGACCAAATAGTAGCCAACTTAGCCATGTGGGACTATTTTCTTAGTAACTGGAATGGTATTTCTCTCCTCATCCCGGTGGTGTCCAATAGTTTCCCTATAGTCTTCTCTGATGCAGCTCCCAGTTCTGGATTCGCAGCAATTTTTGGCACACATTGGCTAGCGGAAGTATGGCCTGACGAAGTCAAGACACTGCCAGGGTTTCTTCAGTCTTCAGCTTCCTGTGAGATTTACCCCTTAGTCGCAGCCGCTCATGTGTGGGGTCACGAGTGGACCGGTCACACGGTGTTGTTCATTTCCGACAATGCAGCAGTTATGGATATCCTAAATAACGGGTCATCTAAATCCACACAGGTGTTGCCATTCCTCAGACGGCTAGTGCTTCTTTCATTATAATACCAGTTTCGCTACATATGCTCACATATATCAGGACAGAAGAATGTTGCAGCTGATGCGCTGTCTAGAGCTAATTTTGGCCTTTTCTCGCAGGTATTTCCCGACGCAGATGCCAGCGGAGCCACAGTCTCTCCGTTCCCTTCTCTGGTTTGGACATAAACTCTCACTTAGCTACAGCTCGTTCTCTACTGGCCAAGTCCCTGTCACCCAACACGGCCAGGGCTTATCAAACAGGTTGGAGGGCATTTCTTAAATTTCAAGACAAATTTCCCCAAGGCGTCCTCTTTTTTACTGACTACATCCTGGCCTTCATTGGTTATTGTCACTCTGAGTTGAATTTGTCGCACTCCACAGTCTAGTCTTACTTAGCCGGTGTACAGCATTTCCGAGCCTCCAGTCAACCAGAAGCTCCCTCACTGTTCTCCATTCACATAGTCAAGGCTACACTTAGGGGACTTGAGAAATGCAATCCTAACACGCGGCCGGGCCGCCAGGCCATCACCGGGCAAATATTTTGTCAGTTGTCTGACATGTTAGACCGTAGCCCTTTCGGAGCCCAGCAAAGTCTAGTGATAAAAGCAGCCATATACCTGGCTTTCTATGGCTTCCTGAGACCAGGAGAGTTTACCTCAGCCCGTAGCAGCCGCAGGTATCTGACTGTCGGACAACTGAAGAATGACACAGACAATTTCATTCTCTCTCTCATGTGCACCAAAACTTCACAGACAGGCCCTCCTACCCAGATCACGTACTACCCAACCACTCACCGCTGGTGCCCCGTTCAAGTGTTACACAAGTTGTTAAGTAGTATTGACAGTTCGTCACCTCAGAGGCCACTATTGCCTTTCAATGCAGCACACCTCACGAGCTCCCAGTTTGTTTCACATGTTCGCTCCCTGATGGCCATCCTAGGCTTAGACCCGTCATCCGTCTCCGGCCACTCCTTTCGGATTGGCGCCGCTTCTGCAGCATCCAAGAACAGAGTTCCTGCTCACGTCATCAGGAAATTAGGACGCTGGCACTCCTCCTGTTATTCCAGATACATACCTCACCCGAACGTTGAAATGTCTCACGCCTGTCAGAATCTTGTACTATAAATGCGGTTCGTAAATAAAGTTTTCTGATGGCTTGCTCTTTTTGGCCTCCTTCAGTCATCCCTACGACGTTGCGGTTACGGCACAAATCAAACCATTTAGTTAACTACTAGTTAGGGTTCCGGGTACAGGGGTAGCCCCGACCACAAGTTTTAAGGCCGATTTATTGGCCTGTATTTGTGGGAGGGGCTATGCCACGCTATTTAGGCTCTTTTCCCCCTCCCCTATATCCTACGTCTGCTCAACACACCCACCCTTCCCACCCTCCTTTTCATCATCTCACCAGGGGATGGCCTCCTTCAGTCATCCCTACGACGTTGCGGTTACGGCACAACTAAACCGTTTAGTTAACTACTAGTTAGGGTCCCAGTACAGGGGTAACCCCGACCACAAATGATGGATGAGATCCACCACCATCCTGATGCAACTTTTCTAGAGGTGTATCTGAAAGAGAAATTAGTACCGAAGAGGCTTGATGCTACGTCTCGAGAATTTTTTACGTGAGGCTACATGAGAAAATCCTACACGGTAAGCCAATTCTCCCCAATTCTAGCTTTAATTCAACCTTGACAGGCAATTTTACTCCAGTCCTTTCTCCATCAGTGGCTTCCACACACCAATGTCCCACCCTCCAGACCAGACCATGAACCACATAAAACCACCAGTGAGATCCACCAACTGTTCAGAGATGCTATTTTGAATGGATTTCCCCCGCTAATCTTACCAACGCATTTTTTTTTATAATTTGAAGCCCTCAGACTTTTTGGATCTCGAAGTAAATTTGCTAATCACTGTTCATTTTATCCCTCCCACCCAAACTACCAGGGCTTGTTGACCCTCTGCTCTGCAATCAGACGATTTTTTTTCTAGTTTAGTGGGCAATACCTTGGTGTCTCCACCATATCCCTCTTTTTTTTAATCACTTACCCCACTTATAACCCCAGTGGCAGCGTACCCCATATTGAAAATCCCCAAAACAGAGATGCATGGGAGGCTAAGGTAACAAGAAAAAAATAACTAAATAACTCCACTTACTTTCCAAGGGTCTCTTTTCGCCCAACTTCCAAAATCAACAAATTCGATTTTCTTTGGATCTCAACACTGATCAGAAGGCTTGCTTTCAAAAGACAATTCGCTATCATTGATAATACCTCTAAACCCATTAATGTTCTCAACTAGGGAGGAGCGAAACCAGACCGCACTGTTTGGGCTTGTACTGAAAATTATTGTGTCTGGGTACCCGAACACGGACATTGACGCGAAAGTGTTGTTCAGAGTTTAAATAAAACTTGTTGAAAGGCTGCAGTGTTTTAGCTGTGGGCACTTGAAAGCCATCATGGTCATGCCTAGTATTCGCATGGCTGTGATTGACCGATGCACAAAGAAACTCTGCATGCATAAATGCCAAATCACGTGATGCGCTGCCATTCAGCTCTGACTAGTGTAGGTACAGGACGCTGCTGTAGTAAGGGACAGTGTTAGGCATTTTATTTTATTTTTTAAATAAGTCTATAGGTGTAATACAACACCTTTGCACCACTGACACAGAAATACAATACTTAGACTGTTAATTTTGTTAATGTAAAGTCATTATTGGGGTTCAAAACTCCAGATTTTAATCCGCCTGTTATAAGGCAGTTAAATCAGTCTGTAAATAGTGTTGGTGACACAAAGCAATTTTTGGGTTTCATAACATCGCATTTTCATCCGTCTTACTGTAAAAGGAGATTTAATCAGTCTGTTAATTGTGTCGGTGACGAAAAGCAATTTTTAGGTTTCATAACACTGCATTTTCATCCGTCTATTATAGGAGATTTAATCAGTTTTGGTGCCTCCACAAACCCCCCAAAAAATATATATATAAAAAAAATTTGGGAAAAAATGTTGGCTACCTCCTGCAACCACCACGTCCGCCTCCACCACCATTCCCACCTCCTCCTCCACTTGGACCTCCAACTCCTGGCTCAAGATTATTATGTCTTATATTGGCAGAGAAGCATACCGGCCACACCCAGCCATTGTTATACTCCAGCACACTTTGTGTGTTCTCTTTGCTATTGCCCAATGTTTTGGGGCCTCCATAAAACAAAAAACAAAAAAAATGTAAGAAAAATAAAAAACTAAATAATAAAAAAAACGTTGTCTACCTCCTCTGCCACGTCTGCCTCCTCCTCCTCCTGGCTCAAGATTATTATATCTTACTGTATATTGGCAGAGTAGAGAAGTATACCGGCCGCACCCCAAAAAAATGGCTAAAAAGTCACACACAGAATTGACAGACACGTTTAAAAAAAAAAAAAACAGAAACAGTGTTGGCTTCCTCCTCCTCCACTGGGACCTCCACTTCCTAGCTCAAGATTATTTGTTATACTGGCAGAGAAGAGAAGAATACTAACTAGCCACACCCCAAAAATGGCTATAGGTCACACACAGAATTAGCAGACAAAAAATAAAATAAAAAAATCCCTTCACAAAAAAACTGTGTAAGCTTCCTCCTCGACCTCTTCCACCTACACTGCCATGTCTACAGCCTCCTCAACTTCGACCTGCGCATCCTGGTTCAAGATTATTATTATTTTTTATGTATTTTATGTCATTTCCCTATCCACATTTGTTTGCAGGGCAATTGCACTGCTCTTACCCCCATTTTTCAGTTCGGGTCCCCATCGACTTCAATGGGGTTCGGTGTTCGGGGTCAAGTTTGGAACCACCCGAACTGAGTTTCATTATATATATATATATATATATATATATATATATATATATATATATATATATATATATATATATATATATATATATATATATATACACACACACACACAATAAACCTATTTGGGTGTAGGCATATTCAAGTCATACACCAAAATGTCCTCACGGACAAAATGCCAACTTGACCCAGTTAATCGTGATTATTAAAAAGTAACTTTTATTCTGTACTCATTAAAATGTTGGTCTAGTGAGCAGGACCAAAGGAGTTAAAAATAAACTGTTGCTTGTCTCAATGGGCGACTTGTGTGTATATGATTATTCATAACTAGAGTTGAGCGAACACCTGGATGTTCGAGTTCGAGAAGTTCGGCCGAACTTCCCGGAAATGTTCGTGTTCGGGATCCGAACCCGACCCGAACTTCGTCCCGAACCCGAACCCCATTGAAGTCAATGGGGACCCGAACTTTTGGGCACTAAAAAGGCTGTAAAACAGCCCAGGGAAGAGCTAGAGGGCTGCAAAAGGCAGCAACGTGTAGGTAAATCCCCTGCAAACAAATGTGGATAGGGAAATGAATTTATATAAAAAAAAAAATAAAAAAAAATTAAACCAATATCAATTGGACAGAGGTCCCATAGCAGAGAATCTGGCTTCACATCAGCAGAGAATCAGTCTCTTCATGCAATAGCAAAGAATCTGGCTTCATGTCAGCAGAGAATCAGTCTCTTCATGCCATAGCAGAGAATCTGGCTTCATGTCAGCACAGAATCAGTCTTCATGTCATAGCAGAGAATCAGGCTTCACGTCACCCACCACTGGAACAGGCCACTGTCACATATTTAGGCCCAGGCACCCAGGCAGAGGAGAGAGGTCCCGTAACAGAGAATCTGGCCTTATGTCAGCACAGAATCAGTCTTCAGGTCATAGCAGAGAATCAGGCTTCACGTCACCCACCACTGGAACAGGCCACTGTCACATATTTAGGCCCAGGCACCCAGGCAGAGGAGAGAGGTCCCCGTAACAGAGAATCTGGCCTTATGTCAGCACAGATTCAGTCTTCATGTCATAGCAGAGAATCAGGCTTCACGTCACCCACCACTGGAACAGGCCACTGTCACATATTTAGGCCCAGGCGCCCAGGCAGAGGAGAGAGGTCCCGTAACAGAGAATCTGGCCTTATGTCAGCACAGAATCAGTCTTCATGTCATAGCAGAGAATCAGGCTTCACGTCACCCACCACTGGAACAGGCCACTGTCACACATTTAGGCCCCGGCACCCAGACAGAGGAGAGGTTCATTCAACTTTGGGTTGCCCCGCAATATAATGGTAAAATGAAAATAAGAATAGGATTGAATGAGGAAGTGCCCTGGAGTAGAATAATATATTGTTAAGGGGAGGTAGTTAATATCTAATCTGCACAAGGGATGGACAGGTCCTGTGGGATCCATGCCTGGTTCATTTTTATGAACGTCAGCTTGTCCACATTGGCTGTAGACAGGCGGCTGCGTTTGTCTGTAATGACGCCCCCTGCCGTGCTGAATACACGTTCAGACAAAACGCTGGCCGCCGGGCAGGCCAGCACCTCCAAGGCATAAAAGGCTAGCTCTGGCCACGTGGACAATTTGGAGACCCAGAAGTTGAATGGGGCCGAACCATCAGTCAGTACGTGGAGGGGTGTGCACAGGTACTGTTCCACCAGGTTAGTGAAATGTTGCCTCCTGCTAACACGTTCCGTATCAGGTGGTGGTGCAGTTAGCTGTGGCGTGGTGACAAAACTTTTCCACATCTCTGCCATGCTAACCCTGCCCTCAGAGGAGCTGGCCGTGACACAGCTGCGTTGGTGACCTCTTGCTCCTCCTCTGCCTTCGCCTTGGGCTTCCACTGGTTTCCCTGTGACATTTGGGAATGCTCTCAGTAGCGCGTCTACCAACGTGCGCTTGTACTCGCGCATCTTCCTATCATGCTCCAGTGTAGGAAGTAAGGTGGGCACATTGTCTTTGTACCGGGGATCCAGCAGGGTGGCAACCCAGTAGTCCGCACACGTTAAAATGTGGGCAACTCTGCTGTCGTTGCGCAGGCACTGCAGCATGTAGTCGCTCATGTGTGCCAGGCTGCCCAGAGTCAAGGACAAGCTGTCCTCTGTGGGAGGCGTATCGTCATCGTCCTGTGTTTCCCCCCAGCCACGCACCAGTGATGGGCCCCGAGCTGCTTTGTGTGCCTGTGAACATGCTTCATCCTCATCCTCCTCCACCTCCTCCTCATCATCCTCGTCCTCCTCGTCCTCCAGTAGTGGGCCCTGTCTGGCCACATTTGTACCTGGCCTCTGCTGTTGCAAAAAACCTCCCTCTGAGTCACTTCAAAGAGACTGGCCTGAAAGTGCTAAAAATGACCCCTCTTCCTCCTCTTCCTCCTGGGCCACCTCCTCTTCCATCATCGCCCTAAGTGTTTTCTCAAGGAGACATAGAAGTGGTATTGTAACGCTGATAATGGCGTCATCGCCACTGGCCATGTTGGTGGAGTACTCGAAACAGCGCAACAGGGCACACAGGTCTCGCATGGAGGCCCAGTCATTGGTGGTGAAGTGGTGCTGTTCCGCAGTGCGACTGACCCGTGCGTGCAGCAGCTGAAACTCCACTATGGCCTGCTGCTGCTCGCACAGTCTGTCCAGCATGTGCAAGGTGGAGTTCCACCTGGTGGGCACATCGCATATGAGGCGGTGAGCGGGAATGCCGAAGTTACGCTGTAGCGCAGACAGGCGTGCAGCAGCAGGGTGTGAACGCCGGAAGCGCGAACAGACGGCCGGCACTTTATGCAGCAGCTCTGACATGTCGGGGTAGTTGCGAATGAACTTCTGCAGCACCAAATTCAGCACATGCGCCAGGCAAGGGATGTGCGTCAAACCGGCTAGTCCCAGAGCTGCAACGAGATTTCGCCCATTATCGCACACCACCAGGCCGGGCTTGAGGCTCACCGGCAGCAACCACTCGTCGGTCTGTTGTTCTATACCCCGCCACAACTCCTGTGCGGTGTGGGGCCTGTCCCCCAAACATATGAGTTTCAGAACGGCCTGCTGACGTTTACCCCGGGCTGTGCTGAAGTTGGTGGTGAAGGTGTGTGGCTGACTGGATGAGCAGGTGGAAGAAGAGGAGGAGGAAGCTGAGTAGGAGGAGGAGGAGACAGGAGGCAAAGAATGTTGCCCTGCGATCCTTGGCGGCGGAAGGACGTGCGCCAAACAGCTCTCCGCCTGGGGCCCAGCCGCCACTACATTTACCCAGTGTGCAGTTAGGGAGATATAGCGTCCCTGGCCGTGCTTACTGGTCCACGTATCTGTGGTTAGGTGGACCTTGCCACAGATGGCGTTGCGCAGTGCACACTTGATTTTATCCGACACTTGCTTGTGCAGGGAAGGCACGGCTCTCTTGGAGAAGTAGTGGCGGCTGGGAACAACATACTGTGGGACAGCAAGCGACATGAGCTGTTTGAAGCTGTCTGTGTCCACCAGCCTAAATGACAGCATTTCATAGGCCAGTAGTTTAGAAATGCTGGCATTCAGGGCCAGGGATCGAGGGTGGCTAGGTGGGAATTTACGCTTTCTCTCAAATGTTTGTGAGATGGAGAGCTGAACGCTGCCGTGTGACATGGTTGAGATGGTTGCTGACGCAGGTGGTGGTGTTGGTGGTACATCCCATGTTTGCTGGGCAGCAGGTGCCAACGTTCCTCCAGAGGCGGAGGAAGAGGCAGAGGCGGCGGCAGCAGCAGAAGAGGCCGAGGCGGCAGCAGCAGAAGAGGTAGCAGGGGGAGCCTGAGTGACTTCTTTGTTTTTAAGGTGTTTACTCCACTGCAGTTCATGCTTTGCATGCAGGTGCCTGGTCATGCAGGTTGTGCTAAGGTTCAGAACATTAATGCCTCGCTTCAGGCTCTGATGGCACAGCGTGCAAACCACTCGGGTCTTGTCGTCAGCACATTGTTTAAAGAAGTGCCATGCCAGGGAACTCCTTGAAGCTGCCTTTGGGGTGCTCAGTCCCAGATGGCGGCGGTCAGTAGCAGGCGGAGTCTCTTGGCGGCGGGTGTTCTGATTTTGCCCACTGCTCCCTCTTTTGCTACGCTGTTGGCTCGGTCTCACCACTGCCTCTTCCTCCGAACTGTGAAAGTCAGTGGCACGACCTTCATTCCATGTGGGGTCTAGGACCTCATCGTCCCCTGCATCGTCTTCCACCCAGTCTTGATCCCTGACCTCCTGTTCAGTCTGCACACTGCAGAAAGACGCAGCAGTTGGCACCTGTGTTTCGTCATCATCAGAGACGTGCTGAGGTGGTATTCCCATGTCCTCATCATCAAGAAACATAAGTGGTTGTGCATTAGTGCATTCTATCTCGTCCACCCCTGGGGAAGGGCTAGGTGGATGCCCTTGGGAAACCCTGGCAGCAGAGTCTTCAAACAGCATAAGAGACTGCTGCATAACTTGAGGCTCAGACAGTTTCCCTAATATGCATGGGGGTGATGTGACAGACTGATGTGCTTGGTTTTCATGCGCCATCTGTGCGCTTTCTGCAGAAGACTGGGTGGGAGATAATGTGAACGTGCTGGATGCACTGTCGGCCACCCAATTGACTAATGCCTGTACCTGCTCAGGCCTTACCATCCTTAGAACGGCATTGGGCCCCACCAAATATCGCTGTAAATTCTGCTGGCTACTGGGACCTGAGGTAGTTGGTTCACAAGGACGTGTGGCTGTGGCAGAACGGCCACGTCCTCTCCCAGCACCAGAGGGTCCACTAACACCACCACGACCATGTCCACGTCCGCGTCCCTTATTAGATGTTTTCCTCATTGTTCCCGTTCACCACAATTTTGAAAATGGCAAATTTGGGAATAGTTTTTCAACCCAGAACAAAAACTGTGCTTTTACGGTCACTAGAAATAATTTGACCAGCTCAAACAGTACAGATTTGGTTGAATAGAAATGTGAGGCCTATTTTTTTTTTGCGCTGTGTGACAGGTATACGTTTAATCACAGAATTAGACTTGTATCTGCACGGTAGCGTGTGTGTTAAGTTTTTCTGACCAGCACCTTGAATCTAAGATATCCTTTTTGGGATAGATTTCAAGTAGGCCTGATATAGCAGAAACTACTAATTTTGAGAATGGCAAATTTGGGAATAGTTTTTCAACCCAGAACAAAAACTGTGCTTTTACGGTCACTACAAATAACTTGACCAGCTAAAACAGTACAGATTTGGTTGAATAGAAATGTCAGGTCTATTTTTTAGGAGCTGGGTGACAGGCTCAACTTGCCCCTGATGTAGTATATGGCCAAAAAATAACCACACTGTTGATGGTTAAATGCACTTGGGTGACACAGGCTCAGCCTGCACCTGATGTAGTATATGGCCAAAAATTAACCACACTGTTGATGGTTAAATGCACTTGGGTGACACAGGCTCAGCCTGCAGCTGATGTAGGATATAGCAAAAAATAACCACACTATTGATAGTTAAAAGCACTTGGTGGTAGCTTGTGCTGGCGCACCACAAGTCACAAAATGGCCGCCGATCACCCCAGAAAAAAGTGATCTAAAAACGCTCTGGGCAGCCTAAAAAAAAGTGAGCAAGTCGATATTAGCACTTCAATGATCCACAGCTGGAGATCGATCACAGAATGAAGTCTTTTGGAGGAGTTAATCTGCCTAATCTCGCCCTAACGTCACAGCAGCAACCTCTCCCTATGCTTGAATCAGCAGAGTGACGTGCAGCGCTACGTGACCCAAGCTTATATAGAGGCTGGGTCACATGCTGCACTGGCCAATCACAGCCATGCCAATAGTAGGCAAGGCTGTGATGGCCTCTTGGGGCAAGTAGTATGACGCTTGTTGATTGGCTGCTTTGCAGCCTTTCAAAAAGCGCCAAGAAAGCGCCGAACACCGAACCCGGACTTTTACGAAAATGTTCGGGTTCGGGTCCGTGTCACGGACACCCCAAAATTCGGTACGAACAGTTCGGGTTCGCTCATCCCTATTCATAACACGACAGAAACACAGAAATTAAGTGGCAATTCTGGAGGAGCTGCTCAGCCCCTGACACTGTGGCGTGTCTTTTATTGGGGGAGCAGCCCGACCGCATGTGGACCGCAATAATCGACTAACCCCAGCAAAATATGCATACAATGGAGGATGTCGACGCGGTCCACATGCACCACAAGAAGCAAACTACACAGAATGTAGCAAATAAACATATGAAACACAGAGAGGAAATGCACCAAACAGAAATGCTACTGACTATACTGGGAAGTCATAAATGAAGGTATTAAAAGCTGAGACTTTCGCCAATATGTTCCAGTCAGGAAAATATCGGAGCCCATCAGTGCACCACGTCACGGTCACTCAGCTTTTAATACCTGCATTTATGACTTCCCAGTAGTGTCAGTAGCATTTCTGTTTGGTGCATTTCCGCTCTGTGTTTCATATGTTTATTTGCTACATTCTGTGTAGTTAGCTTCTTGTGGTGCATGTGGACCGCGTCGACATCCTCTTTTATTGGGGGACCGGCTGCTCCCCCAATAAAAGACACGCCACAGTGTCAGGGGCTGAGCAGCTCCTCCAGAATTGCCACTTCATTTCTGTGTTTCTGTCTTGTTAGATTTGGGTGTGTTTGGACACTCTGTTGCACCTGGTAACCTCCATCACATGGTCTGGTATAGGTGTGGCTCACAGCCTGGCCTCATTCACATTGTACTACCACAGTATTCATGCTGGGCTTTTGTGTGAAAACTTGGCTGTGAGCTGAATTATATCACCCCCAGACCGTGTTCACACCATAGTTAGAGTAGCGGCTAGGACCCTCTGCCATGCTGAGTGACCGTGACGTGGTGCACTGATGGGCTCCGATATTTTCCTGACTGGAACATATTGGCGAAAGTCTCAGCTTTTAATACCTGCATTTATGACTTCCCAGTATAGTCAGTAGCATTTCTGTTTGGTGCATTTCCTCTCTGTGTTTCCTATTCATAACACCTAGTAGGGTTGTGCACTTTCCCCACACAGGTTAGTCACTGACTGATGGCATAACACTCATACCCAGCTACAACAGGGGTCGCTATGAGTGAATAAATCTGCCTACACAAAAGTGTTACAATGCGAGTATGTCACTACCGTTCATGTGACTGTGAAACACTGATTAGAGCCCTATGAGACAGACAGAGATTCTAAAACCTAGCAACTGCCCCCCGACATGTTTCACCAGCAAGGTTGGCTTCTTCAGGGGTTTGGGCAGCAATGGAGAAGGAACGCCATAGTTGAGGTATAAATCACCTCTGTCACTTGAATGACAGATAATTCGTCCATAGAAAGAGTGAAAACGCCACTGAAGAGGCTGTGGACTCACTGAGTGCCAGTCAAATCCATAAACACTATTACTGGAACTCCAGTCCAATCACTGTGTTGAGGGGAGTGGCCATCATGATGGGATGCGCACGGACTTCCGCTGTAGATCACTGTGAACAGGATCTCTGCGCTGCAAATGTGACTGCCTACTGCGCATGACGAGCTCAGGTATCAGCAGCATCGGAACACAGTGTGGAGATAGTGTTACCCAGGTAGAGCGCATGACAGACAGTGATTGGATACACAGAAACGACAGGAGTTCCAGTAATAGTGTTTATCACTATCACCACATCGCAAATGCCTCCTTAATGTTTCCCTAATATAAATACAGATCATGGATAGATGCTGCAGATCGTATAAAGTCTTGCAAATGGTAAAAAACATATTGCTAATAGTAAAAATGATGCAGATATTCAAAATGATGCCAATCGTAAAAATAATTCACCATATATTAGCTAAATAGTTCACCTCCACAGTTCAAGTATACATACTGCGACCTCTAAATGGATGATGATAGCCAATATATAGCTGTAACATTGGTTACAATATTCCTCATGAACCTAATTCCCTTTTCAACATATTTGCACACCTTAAATAGTTCCCAAAGAGCTTTTATCAGTGCGGAAAATGTAGTAATTGTAAAATAACCATGTTTCCAAAGAAAACTATTAAGGTATGCTCCACACAAAATACATTTCATTGAGAGATTTCCTATCTTGTACTTCATCAAATCTGATATATATGATTCAATGTATATGCAAATATGTATTTGGGAAAACCAAACGAACCCTTAAAAAGAGAATAGCGGAACATATTTCCAATATTAAAAGCGGTTTTGAAAAACATTCATTATCTAACCATTTCAAACAATATCATAATAAGGATCCTACAGTACTTACCTTTGTAGAACTGTAAAAAGTATAGAATCACTGGAGAGGGGGGAATCATATATCACACTGATGTCCCAAATTGAGTCTAGAAGGATTTTTGAGTTTAATACGTTGATTGGGGGGGGGGGGGGGGGGTGGTGTCATAATGCAGATCTGAAACGGATTTCCTTTAGTGTAGGGATGGGTGCCCTAGGTTGACGGGACATCTGAGTCAGGCTGTCAGAGTCAGTCACTCTGATCTCCCCTCAATAATAATTCCTAAAAAAAAAGTAAATAAAAAAACAAAACCAAACCAAAAAATAAAACAATAAACAAAAATGAAAACTATAATAAAAAATAAAAAACGAATATAAGAATGAATTAAGTCAACTATAATATAATAAATAGAAAACCAGTTAGGTTCTATATTGGTGATAATTAAAATAGATATAAGAATAGGGATTTTGAGGGATTAGTAGGGAATTGATATATAAAAACAACATCCCATCTGAAGAATGCATGTGGAGACCAATACATAAAGATGTCCTCAATATATAAATAGTTTGTTTTATAACATATTTTTATATTTTTACATTATTTTATCATTTAAAAAATTTATATATGGTGTAAAAAAGATGTATACATATATAGATGATGATAATAAGTATATGGATGGACAATATACTAAAAATGGCATTTAAAATAAAAACGCATAGAAAACACAATAAAAACACAAAGGGATTTAAGGTGTGCAAATATGTGGAAAAGGGAATTAAGTTGATGAGGAATATTGTAGACAATGTTTTGAACAATTTATTACATTAAAAAGGATTTTGAATTTGCAATATGAATCCATATTATGTTTTATATTTTGCCAAAGATTTGATCAAATGTACTCCACATTTTGGCTACATGCACAGCTATATATCTGCTGTCATCATCCACGTAGAGGTCGAAGTATGTATACTTGAACTGTGGAGGTAAACTATTTATCTAATATATGGTGAATTATTTTTACGATTGCCATTTTGAATATCGGCATCATTTTTACTATTGGCAATTTTTTTTTACCATTTGCAAGAGTTTATACGATCTGCAGCATCTACCCATGATATGTATTAATATTAAGGAAACGTTAAGAAAGCATTTGCGATGTGGTGATACACATTGGATACATTTCATTGAGATGATCAATTAAGAAGCAGTAATTTTTCCCTTAAACTATTTAAAGCACAAGGAGTAATTTCCAGACTGCATAATTAGGGGACAACCAAATGCATCATCATTTAAGGGATTGCAGTAGATTTAATATATAAATTGATCAGCCATACTATATTTGGACCACAATTGGACTGCAGTAATTTAATGCTACATATCAACCATATTTTATACATTTTATATTTCTATTGGCATTTTTTTCTTTGATTCTTTTATATAAACATTTTTCTTAGTTTTTATTAATTTTTATGTTAATATTTATCCATTTATATTTATATATTTATTTATTTTATTTATTCCCTGCTGGGAATGTGGTATAAATAAATGGTATTTATTTTTGGTATTTTATTTGTATTGAAATTTTCCTTTTTTTTTTTTTATTGAGATTTGATTGTATACAGTTTTCTAGGTGGAGGTGTGTATCAATATTCTATACATACTAAACTATTTGGCAGTGGCTGAGCCAATTGACAGTGCACCCTATGATAATCTATAGAATTACAGGGGTGAGCCACTATATTTATATTTTATAATCCTACTAAATCCATAGCTATATGTTCAAATGGAACCTTGATATGTAGAGCAACTAAAGGACTTAGAAAATGAGACATTGGAGCAGTTAATTGGCAGGTAGGACAGGACTCCATATCTTTATAACAACCTGGCCAATAAAACTTCTGTTATATCCTCTCCGGAGTTTTCTCAGTATCCAAATGACCCCCTAACACGAGAATGAACCATATCCAGAACCATTTGTCTGTATTAGGGATCGACCGATTATCGGAAGTACCGATATTATCGGCCGATATTCAGGATTTTGTAAATTATCGGTATCAGCATCTAACCTTGCCGATACCGATAATGTGTATAAAGAGAATACTAGTGAGCGCTTCCATTATGGAAGCGCGCTCTAGTATGCATCGGTTGACGGGAGCGGGGAAGAAGAGCAGCAAGCGCTTCCGATACTCACCCTCTCTGGTCGTCTTTGATGGGGTCCGCGCTGCACTGTACTGACCCCGTACAGCGTCAGGACGTAGTGCGCGCATGCAACAAGTCTATTACCACACCGACAATGCGTCTTCGAGTTCCACAGCCAGTATCTATGGTTATCAGGGCCAGGGGGTACTCCTTGGTGTCTCCATAGACACACACCACCCCTACCTACTTTCCAAGGACAACCAACACATGGGACATGGATGCCTGCAGCAGGGTATCTGTTTATGGAATCCACAAGTGCAGGACTCCCTTCACGGTGACTTGACAAGCATGAGGATCCTCTTCTTGCAAGGGCACAGGACTGCAGGCAGGAGAGAACTTCTGTGAGTTGCTCCACATTCCATTGGTTCCTCCTCAAGACGGCAGTGTGCAGCAATATGCCCCGGTTGGCATTTTCAACAAAGAATCTCTACCATTCCTCTGGTGGTGGTTTTGGACAATGGCAGCATTTTCCCAGATACCTCTGTGTTTCTCCTCAGAGTAACAGAGACTTGAGTATGTTGCACAATCCACTGTGGCTTAAGTTCCGCACCAAGGTAAACCTCAGTAGTGGCATAACGTTCTACAAGAGATACCAGCTGGTCCAATAAAGCGATACATATACATCAAGGCTGTTCACTCAAAGCAATCCAACACAATTCTGTCCACCATGTCAGAGGGACTCAGTGTCACTGGATGGAGCCACTTACACACTAAGCAGGAGATCAAACATATGGGAACGTGGCGGCTTATTTTTTCCAAAGCGTCAGTCAAACTCTGTGAGCCCTCACCGCTAAAGCGACTCCCAGACGGGCCATTATCTCTGTTTTAAACACGCCATAGTCTTGTTTGTTCTGAAGGCAGGTCAAAATAATCTTTTTAAGGCTACCCAGTTATATAAGGTGCCAGAACCTCAGCATATTCACTGACTGGGAGGTTCTCTCTTTCAGCAGTCCTTTCAAAGATTGCAAGATAGGCCTCAGCATCATCATCTGGCGACATCTTTTGTAAGGCACTTTGCACAGACTTCCTTTCAAAGAGACAGCAGACCAACTTGTTCCATCAATAAATGGTTTGTTTCATGCTGTGCAGCAGTCACCTGCTGTTGCTGCAGATTAGCCCACACCAGTTGCTGTTCTAGTTCCTCCATTGCACCTGTTTGCTTTTGCAGGACAGCAGCAGGCTTTATCCAGGACATAAGTAAGGTGAACAACAAATGTCCCTATCGTTGTCCCTATCAACTAGTCTTCACGCATCCTCCACCATAATGTGACAGGGTTAGTGTTAGACAGGTAGTCCACAAGTGGGTTTTCAGGAATTCACAGCACATTAAACGTCAGCCTTTTCCAGCAGCAAAACAAAGTCCATGAGCCAAAACAATACGCTTTTGTTAGCAGAACAGACATTTTTAGGCCTCTTTCACACGAGCAATACAGATTGACTCAGGATGCATTCAGAGTGTGTACAGTGAAACTCACACTATTTTGCAAGCAAGTTCAGTCAGTTTTGTCTGCATTCAGGGTTTCGGTTTTTCCCTCACAAGTGCAATCAGTTTTCATATTTTTCTTACGCACGTGAAAAAAAGCTGAAGGTTTACAAACATCTCCTAGGAACCATCAGTGAAAAACGCAGTCCCATTCACTTCTATGGGGCCAGGGAGCGGGAAAAACGCAGAATATAGAACATGCGGAGATTCTCAAGCAGCCCTTTAAAGGGGTTGTCCGGTTTCAGAGCTGAACCCGGACATACCTCCATTTTCACCCAGGCAGCCCCCCTGACAAGAGCATCGGAGCAGTTCATGCTCCGATGCTCTCCTTTGCCGTGTGCTAAATCGCG
Source organism: Bufo bufo (assembly GCF_905171765.1). Taxonomy (NCBI): domain Eukaryota; kingdom Metazoa; phylum Chordata; class Amphibia; order Anura; family Bufonidae; genus Bufo; species Bufo bufo. The sequence continues at coordinate 106,246,000 of NC_053395.1, read as the reverse complement.
CAGGGCAAAGGCATTTTCAGGAGTTCCGGTGACAAACGGGGCCCTCCATGGGGCTGCCAGGAAGCCCGGTGACATCACCGGCACTGATGAACGGGCTTTAGCGCTGCCCTAGCCAGTTAAACAGCTAGGGCAGTGCTAAAGCATGCCCATCAGAGCCGGTGATGTCACCGAACACACTGCCGGGCGGAAGCCTCCACCCAGCAGTGTGTTCTTGTCAACAGAGCCCGTGCCCTGCGTGATGTAATGCAGGGCAAGGGAGCGCATCGGAGCATCTCATCAGGGGAGCTGCCTGGGTGAAAATATGGGCATGAACCTGGACAACCCCTTTAACGTTTATTTTGAACAGACAACCTCTGGATATGACGCTGAGCACGTGAACTCAACTTCTTTGGTCAACCATGGCGCGGCCTGTTCTGAGTGGAAACGGTCTTGTTAAACTGCTGTATGGTCTTAGCCACCGTGCTGCAGTTCAGTTACAGGGTGTTGGCAATCTTCTTATGGCTAGGCCATCTTTTTTTCAGATCCTCAGAAAATTCTGTGCCATGAGGTGCCATGTTGAACAGTATGAGAGAGTTTGAGTAATAACACCATATTTAACACACCTGCTCCCCATTCACACTGAGACCTTGCAACACTAACAAGTCACATGACACCGGAGAGGGAAAATGGCTAATTGGGCACACTGCTATACAAGCTGTACACTGACTACTTTACATTGTATTAATGTGTCATATCTTCAGTGTTATTTGCTATAAAGGACCCTATCTGGGAAGGGTTTATTTATTACACAACCACTAATGCCTAAACGGCTACTAACCACTCTTGTCCCAGACTAATAAAACATAACTTTTACTTATTAATCTTTAAAACTCGTGAAAAGATATTTAGTGAGCTAACTAAAGAGTTAAAAACACTGTGCCCCATGAGAGATGCTTTAAATGATAGGTCAGTAAGGTGTATAGGTAGGCGGGAGTGCACTAACACCGCTCTACCACACACCACCGTCCCAGCTGTATTAGACAGAGTACTTTGCTGTGCCTGATGTCTACTAGACCCCCATACCTGAGGTGTAAGCACCAATGTAAGATAAGCCTTATGGCAGTGAGTGCTGTACTCTATTGAGTTATGCTGCAATCTGTGTGCTTGATGCAAAACACTCACTGCCATAAGGCTTCTCTTACATTGGTGCTTACACCCCAGGTATGGGGGTCTAGTAGACAGGCACAGCAAAGTACAGCAAAGAGTGGTTAGTAGCCGTTTAGGCATTAGTGGTTGTATATCTTCAGTGTTGTCTCATGAAAAGATATAATAAAATATTTACAAAATGTGAGGGGTGTATATATATATATATATATATATATATATATATATATATATATATATATATAATATATATAATATATACACACACAATATATATATATATATATATATATATATATATATATATATATATATATATTTATTTATTATTAAAGTAGGGCATTTAAGTAGGAGAATGCATTGGTGATTTCCTCATCTCAAGCAATTTATTGAAATAAAAGCCCACAGTGGTGGGTATAACCCCAGAAAAATTGTAACTTGTGGCCTTGAGCATCAATTACAGCTTGACAACAATGTCTCATGCTGTTCACAAGTCAACCTATTGTCTACTCAGGCATGGCTGCCCGCTCTTCTTGAAGGGCGGCCCTCAGGTCATTGAGATTCTGGGGTACAGAGCCTCTACACGGCGACTCAGCTCATCGGTTTTCAATACTATTCAAGTCTGGAGAAAGTGCAGGCCACTACATTCGAAGTACCCAAGTCTCCAGCAGCTGTTCCCTTATTATGTGACCTTGATGAGCTGGGGCATTGTCGTCCATGAGGATGAAATTAGGCCTGTGTTGTTCATGCAGAGGCACAATGACTGGATTAATGGTGTTATTCAAATAGTATGGGCTTGTCACTGTACCATTCACAAAGTGTAGGGCAGTTCTGTACTGACTAGACATACCTGCCCACACTATAACACCACCAGGGGAGCACCCAGGAATTTTGTCTAGGGGGGTCCGAAAGGCAAAGAAATGTGGCATGTGTAGTGCGCTGTGCTAATTCAATTTTTCAAAGCCCCCTTTATATTTAAAAATGCAGGGAAGGGGTGTAGTGCGTTGCGCTGATTCTTTTACTTTGCGATGCTAAAAGCTCTGCAGTAAAATAAGAATGCGCCGCACAATTTTTTGGCCCCGCCCATTATTAAAAGCCCCTCCTACATATAATAGGCCACTCCCAACAAACACTGTACAGCTGACATTCTATAGTTGCGGCCTGTCTCTACACATCATACGGAGAGAGGGGAGGGCTGTCCTGGCTGCACTGCCTGCTTCACATTATATAATAGACAGCCGGCTACAGCCAGGAAGCTCCTCCGCTCTCCTCCCTCCCCTGATCCTGCTCAAGGCCTGTGGTTCCCCCCACCATCTGCCACCCGCCCGTGGCCTGCTGCCCCCCTTGGCCGTCCTCACCCAGCTCTGAATCTTCCTGTAATGACCGGCGTCACGCACAGGGAGGGAAAAGGGAAAGCCCTGCCCAAGGGAGAGGGTACGGTGGTGACCCCTGACTCACCTTGCGGCTGGCACCTGACTGCCCTGACGTCCCTAGACGGGTTCCTCACCCGTGCGGCGATCACGTGCCTAAACCCTGGCTTTCCCTAAAATGAGCCCTAGATAGTGAACGGGCCGGTGGGATCGCTAGTCCGCACCACTGACACTAAGAGGGAAACATCAGGGAGAGGACAGACAATACAGACAAAACACATACACCCAGGTGGGCGACCACAGCAGACCACAAAGGTCCAACAGGGATCCGGAGGGTAGCGTTCTGGACCAACAACCAGAGAACGCAGCAACACAGCTCCAGAGGGTCAGAATAGATGTCCAGGCAGGAAGCTCTATATCTGGCAACCAGAGAAGTGTGAGAGGGGAATATAAGGAGGTTGGGAGTGCTGGACAAGGAACAGCTGAGGAGAAGGAGCTACGGATCCCTGAGTGAGCCAAAAGGGTTTGCAAAGCAAACCCAGAAAGCTACCATAAGGAAACAGCCCTATCTTACATAGAGCACGCAGCCAACCGCTGCGACTTCCTGACCCCGGGTATAACGGAGTCAGGCGTGGTTCTTGACACCCTCGTGACACCTCCTTCTGCAAATGGCAGGGGGAGGAGCCGGAGCATCTCCTCTCCTACATAGCGCCACATACCTCTTACATCCAGTGATGTCACCTTTGTTGTAGACGTTCTCTTTCCTCATCTTCTCCATTCAGACCAGACCGCCATGATGATTTTTCAGCCATCTCCCATCTCTGCAGAGATTAACAAACAGACATTAGTTTCCCACATTTCCATCATCTTCACATCTTCTGAACACCCTTTCCTGCCACCCCCAATACTATACTGCAGAAACAGTCCCCCTGGAAATACTACTACCACACAGATAGTGCCCCCTTCAATAATTATTGGCACACAGTGCTCTAAAAAACTAATAGTATAAAGATAATGTCCCCCAAAAATTTTTGTGCTAAGCTGATACTGTGGCAGGGTGCCCCCCAAAGTAACAGTGCCCACCAAAATAGAAATAATTCTCTTCCAGAGCACACTTAGTAGTAATAATGCCCCTATAGTGCCCATACTAGTAATCATGTTCCTCATTGCCCCCCAGTATTAGCAAAGCTCCGCATAATACCCCCTAGTACTAATAATTCTCCCTACAATATGACAGTACATGAAATACCCCCGCTTAGTGCCCGCTGTTGAGCTAATGTCCCCATAATGTATGCCAGTATAAAATACCCCTATATAGTGCCCCAGTAAATGCCCTCATAGTGCTCCTCTCCCCCTTCCCCATAGTGTCCCCCATAATATGCCAGTAAAAAATGCCCCTTCTAAGTGCCACCATATGCCCCAATAGTGCTCCTCTCCCCCATAGTGCCACTCTACCCTATAGTGCCTACCATAATGTGCCAGTAAAAAAATGCCCCCTTAGTGCCACCAGATGCCATAATGCCCCCATAATGTGCCAATAAGAATAAAGGCCCCTTTAGAGCCCCCACTTCCCCTTAGTGCCCCCAAATAATGCCCCTATAGTGCCACCAGATGCCCCATAATGCCATTCTCCCCTATAGTGCCGCCATAATATGTCAATAAAAAAAAGCCCCTTTAGACCCCCCCAGATGCCCCCATAGTGCTCCTCTCCCCCATGGTGCCGCCCCATAATGTGCCAGTAAAAAATGCCCCTTCAAAGTGCCACCATATGCCCCAATAGTGCTCCACTCCTCCATAGTGCCACCCTCCCCTATAGTGCCTCCCATAATGTGCCAGTAAAAAATGCCCCCTTAGTGCCACCAGATGCCATAATGCCCCCATGTGCCAATAAGAAAAAAAGGCCCCTTTAGAACCCCCACTTCCCCATAGTGCCCCCAAATAATGCCCCTATAGTGCCACCAGATGCCCCATAGTGCCGTTCTCCCCTATAGTGCCCCCCATAATTTGTAAAAAAAAAAAAGCCCCTTTAGAGCCCCCATAGTGCTCTTCTCCCCCATGGTGCCCCCCAAATAATGCCCCTATAGTGCCACCAGATGCCCCCTAGTGCCGTTCTCCCCTATAGTGCCACCATAATGTGTAAAAAAAAAAAAAAATGCCCCTTTAGAGCCCCCATAGTGCTCCTCTCCCCCCCCCCCCATTATGTGCCAGTAAGAATTGCCACCCAAAAAAAAAGTACCACCAGATGCCCCATAGTGCCGTTCTCCCCTTTAGTGCCCCAATAGTGCCAGCTCCCCCCCTCCAAAAAAAACAACAAAAAAATACACTGATACTTACCTCCATCAGCAGCGATGCGATGCGATGCAGGCTCTTCCAGCCTGTGTCCCTGCTGTGTGCTGCCCGGCTCAGGCGGCGTGATGATGACGTCATCGCGCCGCCTGAGCTGGCCTCTGATAGGCTGCAGGCATTAGTGCCTGCGGCCTATCAGAAGAATAGGGGAGGGACACACCTCTCCCTCCCCTACCGCAGCACAGCACAGGCATCTGTATTGCTGTCCTAAGGATTAGATATGGAGATGAGCGCTCAATGGAAGCGCTCATCTCCTAGTACTCCTACTGCTCCTAAAAGTTTAAAAAAGTCCCATTTTCTGGTTACCTTGCCTCATAGAAAAGTGTAATACCAAGCGATCAAATATATTTTTCTTGTCAAAAATGCTTCTACTGTGTAAAACTTAAGATAAATAAAAATAGACATATTCGGTATCTCCGCGTCTAACAACCTGCCCTGTAAAAATAAATAGAAACTGTGCCAGAACAGTCATTTTTGTCACCTCACAAAATGCATAATATCCAATGATTAAAAAATCTTATGTACACCAAAATAGTATCAAAAATGTCACCTCATTCCGCAAAAAATAACCCCCCACATAAGACAATCGCTCAAAAACCAAAAACCAATGGTGCCCGTAAACCAATCCATCAAAATCTGTGCTGCAAAAGCCATATCGCGCTCCTTCCTTTCTGTGTCCTGCCATGTGCCCCTACAGCAGTTTACCACCACATATGGGGTGTTGCCGTATTCAGAAGAAATTGGGTAACAAATTATGGTGTGCTTTTTGTCCTGTTACCCCTTGGGAAAATGAAAACTTTAGGGCTAAATCAACATTTTATTGGGAGAAATTCAACTTTTCATTTTCATAGCCAAGTGTTTCTAAATTCCGTAAAACGCCTATGTGGTCAAAGTGCTCAGTAGACCCCTTAATTTATTCTTTGAGGGATGTAGTTTCCAAAATGGGTTTTTTGAGGGGTTCCACTGTAGGGGTATGTCAGGGTCTCTTCAAATACAAAATGGTGCCCTAAATCCATTCTAGAAAAATCTGCCTCCAAAAACCACATGGCGCTCCTTTCCTTCTGATCACTGCCAAGTGCCCCTACAGCAGTTTATTACAACATATGGGGTATTTCTGTAAACTGCAGAATCAAGAGTAATTCATATTTATGTTTATTTTGCTGTTAACCCTTGCTGTGTTGCAAAAAAAAAAAAATCTAAAAAATTGAATTTCACCTCTATTTTCTTGTGGAACACCTCAAGGTTTAACAAAGTTTGTAACATCAATTTGAGGGGTGTAGCTTCTAAAATGGAATAATATATGGGTGGTTTCCATTACGTAAGCCCCTCAATCACTTTATAACTCAATTGGTGCTTAGAAAAATATTCTAAGCCTTCTAACGTCCTAAAAAAATAAAATGACATTTACAAAATGATGCCAACATATCATTTGATATTTTATGAGGCATTACTATATTGTCTTAAAAGTCGAGAAATTCAAACTTAGGAAATAAATGAACGTGAAATATATCAACTCAAAGTTATCATTGTCATGAAGTACAATCTGCCACGAAAAAACAATCTCAGAATGGTTTAAATAAGTAAAAAAGTGTTCCAAAGTTATTACCACATTAAGTGACATGTCAGATTTGCAAAAAATGGCCTGGACAGGAAGGTGAAAACTGTCCCGGGGTAGAAGGGGGTGAAAAAAAAAATACCACGCCGTCGCATGTGTTATGCTTTTTAATATTTCAAAACTTCCAAAAATTATTCCTCATCAGGAGCATATGGTGTTGCTCAGTGGTCCATAAAATCTTCGTAAATTCTGAATAAACCACGGCATTCTAAGTTCTGTTGCATGAACTTCTTGTTTTATTTTGTCATTTTTTAATCCATCCAAAAAAAATTATATTAAGTCATTGGCCAACGTTTCGGTCAAACCTAGACCTTATTCATGGCCTTAGACATTGTAGGAGGCAATGTGCAGGATGGAGTGTCATCCTGCACACTACCTCCTACAATGTCTAAGGTCATGAACAAGGTCTAGGTTGGACCGAAATGTTGGCCAATGACATATTACTTTTTCTTGATGGATTAAAAAATAACAAAATAAAACAAGAAGTTCATGCAACAGAACTTAGAGTGCTGTGAATAATTCTGAATTTATGGTGTTTAAACACACAGTATTATGGGGGGGAAAAATAATGGCTTGTTGGGGGACCAAGTGTCCAAAAATAATACCCTCAAGTAGACAGAATGACTTGCCCTATGACACTGTTCATTTTCACAAGAGACAGTGGCTTTTTGGGACCAAGCTACCTGAAATTTTGCCTAAATTGGGGCTGAATGCACACCTAAGTGATAATTGTCAGAATGAGCTTAGAATAATTATCCCTTTTAAATGAAAGAAGGGGTACAGTGTGGAAATGGTAAGGTAATAGGGTCATGTGGCTGCTACAGTAGGGGCATTAGTAGCAGCATAGCATTGAACATACAAGGCTGTAGATCGGCTATTTATGGGTAGCACTAGCGGTTATAGTAGTAGCGTTGGATGCGTAACATTAATAGTGGTGGCAGGAGGGGATTAGCAACAAGAAGCAGCAGCTGAAACAGTGGCAGCAGCAGCCCTGTGGAACTTCATTATAGGCAGGCAGGCACCAACAGTGGCAAGATGAGGCACCATTAGCAAGGCAAGATAAATTCTTTGGCTTCAGTTGATGGAGTGTAAAAATCCTCCCGAATCTAGGAATGGTTCATTTTGACAAAAAATTGTAAGACTGTTACCAGCCTGCATTTGTGGGAGGGGCGTCTGGCTATTTATTCACCTACCTTCCGCTCTGCCAGGCGCCCGAGCCTCACGCATCACTGCGGTATCGCGCTCCTTCTTCCGACCCGTGTCTTTGCTTCCGGTATACTGTGCTCACGTGCCGCCGACGTCCGCATTGCCACACGCCAGCCTGCCAGGTAATCGGGGCTCAGCTGGCTCCGTTCCAGCTGTGCCTCACGCCCGACCTGGTCTCTAGCCCCTGGGGGTGCGAAGTTAGATGCCGCTCTCCCCCAGTATGTTCCGCTCACAGAAGTACAGGCGGCTGGGTTGGGGGAGCGGCATCCTAGTTTAAGTGATCTGCCGGTCACATGCCGGCTCAGGATGAGTGTCAATGAATGAATAAGATGCTCGTTCAGTCATACTTCATATACTGATTCTAAAATCTCATCTGGAAACCATTTATGCTCCAAGGGCTTTCCAGCACAGGAGGTATTGTCAAATTGTGGTTTTATGATGCAGGTAGTACTCCTGTTTTTCAGGGGGGGGGGCGCAGTTTCATTTGTGCTCTCCAGCCCACAGCAGATTACCTGCGGGCTAAAGCACCGCCCCTTAATGTATGTGCCCGTTTAAACACAGAGCAGCTATACATAGGCCGTTCAAAAAAAAAAAAAGAGGGAAAGGGTATCCTTTTGGAAGAAGCGATTTTTTCCATCTGCACATCAGCACTCGCTTGCCTATCGCCTTTTGCCATAGCATCATAATACCAGAATTTGCGGTTTATGTGAAGGTGTTGATTTCACTTTACTGTTTTAAGACAGCAGATTTTTGTTTTCTGTCTCAATCTGCTTCTGTCTCCTGGTCTTTCCGTTTTCCAGGGTCCCCTGGATCACCCAGGTTGTCAATGTTCCTGGATCGCCCAGGTTGTCAATGTTCCTGGATCGCCCAGGTTGTCAATGTTCCTGGATCGCCCAGGTTGTCAATGTTCCTGGATCGCCCAGGTTGTCAATGTTCCTGGATCGCCCAGGTTGTCAATGTTCCTGGATCGCCCAGGTTGTCAATGTTCCTGGATCGCCCAGGTTGTCAATGTTCCTGGATCGCCCAGGTTGTCAATGTTCCTGGATCGCCCAGGTTGTCAATGTTCCTGGATCGCCCAGGCTGTCAATGTTCCTGGATCGCCCAGGCTGTCAATGTTCCTGGATCGCCCAGGCTGTCAATGTTCCTGGATCGCCCAGGCTGTCAATGTTCCTGGATCGCCCAGGTTGTCAATGTTCCTGGATCGCCCAGGTTGTCAATGTTCCTGGATCGCCCAGGTTGTCAATGTTCCTGGATCGCCCAGGTTGTCAATGTTCCTGGATCGCCCAGGTTGTCAATGTTCCTGGATCGCCCAGGTTGTCAATGTTCCTGGATCGCCCAGGTTGTCAATGTTCCTGGTTCGCCCAGGTTGTCAATGTTCCTGGATCGCCCAGGTTGTCAATGTTCCTGGATCGCCCAGGTTGTCAATGTTCCTGGATCGCCCAGGTTTTGTCTTTGTTTTCTTAGGGTTTTACATCTATTCTGATGTCGGTTGTTCCTTCTTTTAGATTGGGCAGTTGTTATTTTTCCTTCCTCTCCTTCGTTTCGTCTAGGAATTTCGAGGCAATTCCAGGTAAGTCGGCTCAGAGACGGTCACTGGGGCAGGGTTAACTGTCAGTTTGATACTCAAGTCCGTTCTTTTTTATTAGTTCCATTTAAACGATTGTTTTTTTTTTTTGGAAGCCCTCTTTCCAAATCCGTTCGCATTCCGTCAGGTAGGTTCTTCCGTTGGTCACTTTTACATGCTTCAGTCTCTCACTTTCTTTCGGCCGCTATTACCGCTTCCGCCTGTGCTTATTTTCGTTTTTCCGGTAGACATAAGTTCCCCTTTTTTCCCAGGTCATCATGTCTCACATGTCTGATATGGAGGACAACCTCTCCATGCCAGGATCGTCCGTCTCGGGGCATTATAGCAACACATCATTAAGCAGTTGTACTGTGCCAAAGTTGATCGCCGAACTCAATCGCAGGGGGATTCGGCATCCCGCGACTGCCCGCAAGGCCGAATTATACCGGCTCCTGATGACCACTCCGGGTCCGACAGCTGAGCAGTCCAATAACGACTCCATCCGGCTGGCACTAGCTCAGATCCAGTCGTCCATCGCCGGACTCGTTAGCTCAGTCACGGACATTCAGAATAGGGTCGCGGTTTTAGAAACCAGGCCAGCAGCCTCACCGCAATATCCAGGTTCGGCAGTCATTCCTGCGTTGCAGGTAGGCCTTCTGCCACCCCCCAAATTGCTCCTTCCCATTTCGTTCCAGAGGATATTAAGAAGGATATCCTGGCAGGCAAGGACGTAAATTTGGCATCCATTTTGATTGCCTCCCAGGATATTTCCGAAAACCGGGTGATTAACTGCGGAGAGGTTTCCGTGGATCTGAAGGCCAAGGATGCTCGGCTGAATAGGAAGTTGTCGGTTTCCGAGTTCGTCCTGGCCTTCAGCCTCTACAGGGATGTAATGTGCTCCGCTCACCCTAATCGCAGGAAAGAATTAGACACCTACTTGTACCGGATTGCGGATTTGGGGCACAAGTACGGCGGCTCGGCATTTTACGACTATCATCGTTCGTTTTCTGCCAAAGCCGCCGCGGCCCTGAATCAATTTCAGTTCATGTCCAACTGGGCAGACTTGGACATGGAGTTATTCTGCCGGCACTTTGCAGGTCTGAAGGCTCCCCTGTGTGCCATCTGCCAATCTATCTTTCATTCCACGGAATGGTGCCCTAATCCGGTGCAAGATCCTCAGTCAGCACCCACTCCAGGTCCTTCCGGGTCCTCCAGGTCTTCCTCGTCATTAGATAAACTGGGCAGGCCAATTGTGTACCTCGGTAGTAGCCAGGTGTGCAACAATTTTAATGCCAAGGGCTGTGCTTTCAATGCGTGCCGAGCACTGCACATCTGCTCTCTTTGTTTTCGGGCTCACCCTCGTCCTTCCTGTCCCAGGAAGTCAGCCAGGGACTCCTGACTAGCCGACCTCAACTTGGAGCTACTGACTGCACTCCTGCAGGGCCACCCAGATCGTCCCTTTGTCACCTTCTTATTGGATGGGTGCAGAGAGGGGTTTCACACCGGCATTATCACGCGCCCTCAGGGCTGCTGGATGGGCCCCAATCTGCTATCCGCCTCCAGTGACCCTGAGGCGGTGACCACCCTCATTCAGGCAGAGGTCGACAAAGGGTTCGTCATTGGTCCCTTCCTAAAGATCCCGTTCCAGTCGTGGCGCATCAACCCTATCGGCCTTGTCACGAAGTTATCATCCAATAAAAAAACGTCTCATTTATGACCTCTCCGCGCCTCATATGTCCTCAATTCCCAGTCTTAATTCACTCATTCCGTCTGAGGAATATTCCATGCAGTATTCTTCAGTCGACGAGGCCATCCAGTACATTCTTCAAGCAGGTGTCGGGGCTTGGTTGGCCAAGGTGGATATTGCCGTTGCTTTCAAGCTGCTTCCAATACACCCGCAGCTTTGGAAGTACTACGGCATGCAGTGGGCAGATAAATTTTACTTTGCCAACCGGCTTACTTTTGGGTCCAAGAGCAGCCCTTGGCTTTTTGAACAACTTGCCAAAGCCCTGCACTGGATCCTCAACCATCACGGTGGCTTATCCATGGTCGTTCATTATTTGGACGACTTTCTCCTCATTGAAAGGCCCAGTCAGGTCCCTTCCATTCCCCATTCACTTCTGGATATTTTTTCCCGACTCCAGGTTCCCGTGGCCACGGCCAAGACTGAGGGTCCGGCCACCACAGTCACCTTCCTGGGCATCATTTTAGATACCGTTAAAATGGAGGCTAGCCTCCCCAGCGAGAAGTTGCTCAGGATCCGCTCAGCCATCTCCCGGGCCAGTCTCACTCACTGACCAGGGCGGAGCTCCAATCCTTGCTGGGGATGCTTAACTTCGCCTCCAGAATTATGCCTCAAGGCAGGGCCTTCCTTTCCAGGTTATGTCTCCTGCCCTCTGCCCCGGAGCAGGATTCTGTCGTCCATCTGGACAGCCAGGCCATTGCAGATCTCGACATGTGGAGCAGTTTTCTCTCTGACTGGAATGGCATTTCTTTGTTCGTTCCGCAGTGGGATTCCTCTTCCCCCATGGTTTTCTCCGACGCCGCCGGTTCCTCCGGGTTCGCTGCCATTTTCAGGTCTCATTGGCTGGCTGCCGGATGGCCGCCAGAATTAGCCTCAGACTCTGCAGCTCTAAAATCCTCCCCCCTTTTGGAACTGTATCCCATAGTGGCGGCTGCTCAGGTCTGGGGTCACCACTGGTCTAACACTTCTGTGACGTTCATTACAGATAGTCAGACCTTGGTGGACATTGTCAACAAGGGCAGGGCCCAGTCCCCCAGGATCATGGCGTTGTTGCGCAAGTTAGTGTGGTTATCCCTCCACCACAATTTTCACATGCGCTGCGTACACATCTCAGGCGAACAGAATAGGGCTGCGGACGCCCTTTCCCGTGCTAATTTTGCGATTTTCTTTCAGGAAATGCCCGACGCGGATCGGTCAGGCACGCCGGTGCCCCAATTCAGCGCCCTCGTTCTGGTTTAGATTCGCTCTTAGAGGAGGCCAAGGGTCTGGTCGCCAAATCGTTGTCACGCAATACTGCGAGGAATTATCAGGCTGGCCTAAGAGCGTTTGATAAATTCTCTAAGAGTCATCCGAGGGGTCAACACTCCGAAATCTCCTACATCATGGCCTTCTTGGCCTATTGTCACTCGCATCTCTCTCTGTCATATAGTACCATCAGACTTTATTTAGCCGGACTTCAACATCACGCTATGCTGGCCACTCCTCATCACAGGTCCTTTTTTTCCATCCAAGCTATTAAAGCCACCCTTCGGGGCATTCAAAAGGAGGGGAAGGGGTCTGTGAGCCGTAGGCAACCAGTATCCAGCAAATTGTTCAGGGATCTCTCCTCGACATTGGATGGTAATCCTTTTGGGCCCTCCACTAGCCTGATTCTGAAAGAGGCCATGTATCTCACCTTTTATGGGTTCCTCCGGCCCGGAGAGGTTCTGGCCGGTCCAAATCGTAAAAACCATCCTCTGAAGCAACATCTGTCATGGGGCCAGGGCCATTACACTCTCCTCCTACCCTCCACCAAAACCAATCAGACGGGTCCCCCCTCTGAGGTTAAGTTCTACCCAACCTTGAACAATTGGTGCCCAGTTCAAGTGCTGCATCAACTGACAGCACTCATCCGAGGTTCATTGCCCGATAGCCCACTCTTGCCGCATGCAGGCAAGCCTCTCAGCACCTCTCAGTTTATATCTTATATCCGTGCACTCGCCCAGGGACTAGGCTATGACCCCAAGGTAATTTCGGGGCACTCATTTCGCATAGGGGCGGCCTCCGCTGCTTCTCGACATCAGGTGCCAGCCCACGTCATTCGGTCCATGGGGCGGTGGCGATCCTCCTGCTTTACCAGGTATACACCCAATCCTCAAGTCGAGATATCTCATGCCTTTCAATCACTGGCTTTGTAATTTGTAATAAAAGTGTTGTACCTACCTGTTGTTTTTTGCCCCCTTTTTCTCACTGGTGTACCCGCGCCCGTGGCTCCCGGCACAATTCAGCCACTATGTTCTGGGCAGGTTTCTCTGCGTACGCCGACGTTGTCCTAGCCCTGACCATAAATTGTAAGGCTGTTACCAGCCTGCATTTGTGGGAGGGGCTTATGGCTATTTATTCACCTACCTTCCGCTCAGCCAGGCACCCGAGCCTCACGCCCCTCCCTCCCGCCCTTTTTTCAGGCTTCCATCAGGTATGCCCCCTTTTTCTCACTGGTGTACCCGCGCCCGTGGCTCCCGGCACAATTCAGCCACTATGTTCAGGACACGTTGTCCTAGCCCTGACCATAAACAAAATTAGACTTACCGATAATTCTGCTTCCTTGAATCAACCAACCATGACGGCCACAATCAGATTGACCTCTGTAGGGTCAGGAATATACAGAGAGAGAGTTTAAATTGCCCCCATCCACTCCCTTCCATCAGTGTTTATAAATTATTAAAGTGCGTCCCACTTCACACCACTTGAGTATTCACAACATACCCAAGTAAAAAATAATAATAAAAAAATAAATTATATATTGTGAGATAGTGACAGATCTCACAGAGGTGACTGGCAAGGAAGGGGTGGATAGTGCGGTTCAGACCCCTATTCCACCAGGTGTACAATCAGTCTGGGGATAACAACACAGCCCGGACTGTCAGTCAAAACTGAGTGAGATCCTGGAAAGGTGTTGTTGCACAGCCTGGGGGCTGGAGGACTTGGGGAGCACAGAGCGATGCCTGGGAAGGGGTTGCAGGGTCCTAGTCAGGCGGACTAGAGAGCCCAGCTTCCACGAGGGACTTTTTATTTGCACAGACTGGAGGACTACAAGGTGGGAAAAGCCGCATGTACTTCACCTGTGTGAACGGGGCTTAGAGGTAAGTCAGGGAATACCTCTGTTTAGTCAGGGCCCAGCCGGGCAGGTATTTATTTTGTTTTTGTGTACGTGGGAACCTCACTCTACCCAGTGGTGTGTAACTGGGCTGTCCTTTAAGGGTACTTGGTCTCAAGCAAAGGTCTAGCCCACATTGTAAATAATCCAGAATTTTATATATCTGTGGTGTAGATCTATTTGGAGATTCCTCCACCAACCAACTACAGAATTTCTTCCATATTTTTAAGTAGATAGCAGAAGTAACTTTCTTCCTACTAGCTTTAAGGGTACATATTACTTATTCAGAGAGAGCTTTCCCAAGACCTCACTCTCAGGATCCAGGGTGTTAACTTGAATATGTTTGCATTCTGGTGAAGTATTGGTTCCTGTAAGAGTATATCCCTTTGATATGGAATTACCCAAGGGTCCTCTATAGCCATCTGCTTTAAAACTGGAAACCATTTCTTATTGGGCCAGTAAAGTGTTACTGGATATTTCAGGATTTTTTGTATGACTTGAGGAATTAACAGAAACTGAGGGAATCCACTGCCCATGGATTTTTTTCTGGTATTTAGAGAGCAAAATGATTGGACTTTTGGAATTGATCTGGAAGCAAAAAGATCTATTTGTGGAAGACCCCACCTGAAAGAGATGGGCAAAGAGACGATTCTCCAGGATCTAGTGTTTTTCTGCTTAGAATATCTACTTCCTGGTTTTGTGAGCCCTTGAGGTGTACATATGTCAGGGAAAGCACATTTTTCTCTGCCCAGTAGAATATTCCTGCTGTTAATTCCCCCAGAGATGTGGCCCTTGTACCCCCTTGGTGCTTCAGATAAGCAGTATTGTCCGAGAAGATTTTTAGATGTTTAGATGTTGAATTTTCTTTAGTGTCTGCCAAACCGCCCGCACACCCCTGTAATTTGATGATTTGTTGCTTATTTCTTCGGACCACTTTCCTTGAAAGAAGAGAGAATCTACTTTTGCTCCCCAACCTGAGCTTGCTTGCATTGGTCATAATTTGAATTTCTGGACTTTTTTGCCAGAGGTTTCACCAAAGAAGGTTTTTTCCTTCTTCCACCAATTCAGGTCGGATTTTACTGAATGAGGGATGATGATCTTTTTGTCTAGGGAGGATCGCCTTTTGTCCCAGTTTCCTAAGATCCAGGTTTGAATGGTTCTGGTGTGAGCCTAGCTCCATAAGACAGACATTATGCAAGATGTCAGAAGACGTAGGATGCTTATTATATTTCTGATGGAGCAGTGATGTTGAGTGTGGAACTTTGTCATTTTTTCTTTGAAGGTTGTCACTTTGTCCCGCAGTAGAGAAGATACTTGGGATTCTGAATCTAACAGTATACCCAGGAACCTTCTGGAGTCAGGAAGGATTTTTTTTAAGATTAGCCAAACCAGATCTGATTGTTTTTCTAGGAAGCAATTTGTGTCCCTGATTGCCTCTGCTTTTGAGTCGCCTATTATAAGAAAATCGTTGATCATGAACGAAGGTCATATATGTTTCTGAAAAAGGCTATCATTTCCACCACCGGTTTGGTAAATATTCTTGGGGCTGAAGATATGACGAAAGGGAGAGCTGTATATTGAAAATGACGCAGAGAATCCTTTGAGTCTTTTACTGCGAACCTTAAAAATGTTTTGCCACCTTTGATGTATTGGTATGTGGTAATAAGTGCATTTCAAATCTATTGAAGTCATGTGTGCCTGTCTTTTTATCAAGGGTACTATAGAAAAAAAATCAACTACATTTTTATTTATTTTTTTTACTATTTGACTTGTTTAGTTCTTTTAAATTTATTATAGTGCGAGAAGAACAGTCAGGTTTTTTTGACTAAGAAAAGTTTTGAATAAAAACCTTTCCCCTTTTTCGCTTCTGGGACATTGACTATGACACCTGACCTGGTTAAATCTAGTACTCCTTGCCATATTTTAGACTGATTATTTGGACTGAGAGGTGACCTGAAACTTTCTTAGAGGGGTTGAAGAAAATTTTATTTTGTACCCTTGGCTTATGATGTTCAGAGCTCAAGGGTTCAATGTTATAATTTCCCAATGGGGAAGAAAATTCAACCTTCCTTCCACTCTGGGGTCATTGTTTATCACCCTGTTTGTGTTAATGAGGAAACCTCCTTCTCTTCCCCTCTTCTGATAACTCCAGTGTCCCATCTTGCCCATCCCCCTTTCTTTTTAGGCAGCTTTCTCTAATATTTTGTCTAACATGGTCCAAAAACACTGGTCCAAAAAACAGAGAAGGCAATAGAACACAATTTGGCTTTGATGTTTTGTCGTATGACCAAGACTTCATCTACAAAACCCACCTGGCCAAGTTTGAGAAGTGCTGCATCCTTTGCTGCAAAACATACAGATTTGGCGGAGTCATCCACCAGTAATACCGTAGCTGATTTCAGTAGTGGAATAGAATTTACAAAGAGTTTTGTTTTTAAGGTGGTTCTCTAATTCATTTAGCCAGAAATACATAGCCCTTGCCACAGAGGTTGCTGCAATGTTGGTTTTGACCCCAAACATGGATGCTTTCCAGGCCTTTCTTAGGAGGGAGTCAGCTTTGCGTTCCATTGGGTCCCGTAACTGAGATAAGTCTTCAAATGGTAAAGAAGTTTTCTTTACCACCTGAATATCAATTTTAGGAGTGTCATTGAAGATTTTAGATTCAGATGGATCAAAAAGCAGTCTGCTTCTAAATTCCCTAGATCAGAGGTCGCCATAACGCCTGTACAAGCGTCATAGATGCCTGTACAGGCAGTATTACGCTTTGAAAAAAAGTCTGAGGCATACTTATACTCCTCAGTTTTTCTGGGTCACTGCTTTCGCCCAAAAACGTCCAATTACAAAGCTCCATACTCGCATCGTGTTAGACAGCGAGTAGGTAGCTTTGTTATTATGGAGGGAGGCTGCTGATTGGTGCAATGTTGGCAAGCTACTGCTCCATGTCGCGCCCATCTTATGCCTGTGTAGACGGAGGTTGCAATATGTGGATGCTCCTGAGCTCCTCCATCTTGGATGAAGCGGAGTAGGCATGGTAAGAAGCCTGTGTCCTGTGAAAAGATAGAGTTGGTGACGGGTGAGCAAAGCTAAGGAGCAGGACACGGAGCCTGAGGCAATTCCTGGTGGGAGGCCATGCTGGCTGGCAGGGTGGCTGAGGCATTTGATGGTGTCAGTTAGCCTGCGCAGAGTCTGCATATGTAACTACAGGCGCAGGAGGCAAACATCAAGTAAAACATCTACTGCCTCCTGCTGCCTTACTGAGTGTGGGCTTGGCTGTGTTACAATTATCTGTTATACCTGGCTGGCAGCACTGGTGGTCCTGTTTTATCCTATGCATGTGGAGTAATAAGTGGGAGAAGTACACAGAAGTCACTCTACATGCATAGGATAAAACAGCACCAGTGCTGTGTGTCAGATGAGTAAGTGGGGGTGTTAAGTTACTGGCTGTTGCTGTGGATATGGCAGCTGCCAGTAGTGTCTACTGACCGAGAGATGCCCCGTGGAGGAGTGCTGCTGACAATGAACACCTCCTTCCATGGCATTCCATGGGGGGTATTGCCACCACAGTCAGGCCCACAGCGTGTTCAGTTGTGCTTAGCTCTACTGCCATCTGGCTGTGCCATCATCAAAGTCCAAAAGTAACCAGTGCTCCCCCTGCTTCCCCCAGGATCTTTCTTAAATGGGTATTCCGGTTGTTCAAAGTTATCCTGTGGATAAGTAATAACTATCAGATCGGTGTGGGTCCTACCGCTGGGATCACAAGAACGGAGACCCAGTACCTTCAGCAGGCCCCCCACTGCTCCCTTGAAATGGCCGCTTTATTAATTTCTATGGGAGTTCCGGAGATAGGCGAGCGCTGTACTTGCCTCAGCTATCTCTGGAACTCCCATAGAAATGAATAGAGTGGACGTGCACATGTGATCAACTGCTCCGGTCATTTGAAAGGAGCAGTGGGTTGCCCCTCTCGTGGTCGGTGGGGGTCCCAGCGGTAGGACCCACACCGATTTGAGAGTTATCCCCTATCCTGAGGATAAGGGATAAAATTGAATAACCGGAATACCCCTTTAATTTATTTTATTTTTTATAAACAAAAAAGGGCCAATGCCATCATGTCAGGTGTCTGCACATAAGGGACACCTAAGTATACTAAGAAGTTGCTGACTGACACACTCAGTTTTAGGTGACATGTACAGTTGCAAACGACATGCCAGTGAAAAAAAAAATCTGTTAAAAACGGTTTTTCATGGCCATTTTTCAACATACATTTTATGCCAGTCTGTTCGTTTTAATGGCCGTTAAAAACAGATAAATTTCATTGGCTTTTTTATATCCCAATCCCTGCAGTGCTCTGTCAGTACACGTCTCCTATAACTGTCCCCTGCAGTAATAATGCCCCCCAATGTCCCCATAGTGGTCCTCAGCTGTAATGTGACTTTTTAGTAAAAAAAATTAATTAAAAAAATCACCTCTTCCACTTGCATGCAGAGGAGCAACAGAGGACCCCTAAAAGGCCATATTGCACTAGTGTACCCGTTGTTAGACACCGCTAGATGGGTGCAAAGGGCCAAAGTATAGTACTCAGAGTTAAAACTTCCTTCTCATTACTGGATGCAACATCACTTTGTAAGGCTACTTTCACACTAGCGTTCGGAGCGGATCCGTCTGATGTTTCATCAGACGGATCCGCTCCGATAATGCAGACGTTCGCATCCGTTCAGAACGGATGCGTCTGCATTAAAACTTAGAAAATTTTCTAAGTGTGAAAGTTGTCTGAGCGGATCCGTTCAGACTTTACATTGAAAGTCAATGGGGAACGGATCCGCTTGAAGATTGAGCCATATAGTGTCATCTTCAAGCGGATCCGTCCCCATTGACTTACATTGTAAGTGTGGACGGATCCGCTCGCCTCCGCACGGCCAGGCGGACACCCGAACGCTGCAAGCAGTGTTCAGGTGTCCGCTCACTGAGCGGAGCGGAGGCTGAACGCTGGCAGGCGGATGCATTCTCAGTGGATCCGCCTCCATTGAGAATGCATTGCTGCCAGACGGATGCGTTCGGGGCCGCTCGTGAGCCCCTTCAAACGGTGCGCACGAGCGGACACCCGAACGCTAGTGTGAAAGTAGCCTTAGACCGCCACCAAGCCACCCAAGCTGCCTGCCTGCCACAAAAACACGACCACCCTGTGTTCTTCCCTTTCGGAGTGCAACTGCTACCTGCCACCAGCCCACCCTTTCATCTTCCCTTTCGGAGTGCGATACGCTGCCACCACTGCTGTGGTGTTGTTTTTCAGACTATCACTGTTGCCCGCCTACCCGTGGTTCTGCCTCCTTCTACTTCCAGAGTGCTAATGCTGCCAACTAGGGCATCACCTAGTTCACCCACTGCAACCACTGCTGCCTGGTTAGCGAAAGGTCCATGGGGTGTAGAATTATGTACTCCATTAGATAGAAGTTTTGTCTGATATCAAAAAATTACATAAAAAAGTAGTGCAAGCGACACCGAAGTATCCCACTTGGGAAAGTGGAAATAATAAAAAGAATCAGGATCCAGATCAAGGCAGTTCTCATGATGATAATTCTATTAATGCCTCACCCTCACTGTTACATCATGATAGCGTTGAACTTGAAGAATTATTAGCTGATGATACCACCAGCAGCTGCAGCAGTAGTAATACTGGTCCCACAGAGCCTGGAAGTTAACAGAAGCAGCTTAAATAAAAAAATAAAATACATAGCAAATTTTTACATATGTGGCGACGAGAATCTGGCTTGAATATAATGAACAAACCGGACGGGCTTACTGTCGCAATTGTAGAAAATAAAAAAACGCCACGCTGAGACAGTAGAGCATGAAGCATTTTTATTGTCTGGTGCACAAAAACATAGAGGCAAAAACATATCTGGTGGCATGCATGCATATCTCTGTCCAAAATTCTGGAACACTTGCCAGCATTTTTTTCCATTGAAATGCATTAATGCCGGATTGGGCCCCGGCCAAAATGATCAGTTTTTGCGGTCTGTGCCTGCTCAGACCGCAAAAATGTGACAAAAATAAATGCCGTATCCGTTTTTCCGGATGACACCGGAGAGACTGATCCGGCATTTCAATGCATTTGTCAGACGGATCCTGATCCGTTTAACAAATGCCATCAGTTTGCATATGTTTTGACGGATCCGGCAGGCAGTTCCGGCGACTGAATCCTCTGCCGCAAGTGTGAAAGTACCCTTACCGGACTGTGCAGGATACAAGAACGTGGTGTGCTGCATTTTTAAATACTTTGTTTTATTTTTTAAACATACAGTACAGACCAAAAGTTTGGACACACCTTCTCATTCAAAGAGTTTTCTTTATTTTCATGACTATGAAAATTGTAGATTCACACTGAAGGCATCAAAACTATGAATTAACACATGTGGAATTATATACATAACAAACAAGTGTGAAACAACTGAAAATGTCATATTCTAGGTTCTTCAAAGTAGCCACCTTTTGCTTTGATTACTGCTTTGCACACTCTTTGCATTCTCTTGATGAGCTTCAAGAGGTAGTCCCCTAAAATGGTTTTCACTTCACAGGTGTGCCCTGTCAGGTTTAATAAGTGGGATTTCTTGCCTTATAAATGGGGTTGGGACCATCAGTTGCGTTGAGGAGAAGTCAGGTGGATACACAGCTGATAGTCCTACTGAATAGACTGTTAGAATTTGTATTATGGCAAGAAAAAAGCAGCTAAGTAAAGAAAAACGAGTGCCCATCATTACTTTAAGAAATGAAGGTCAGTCAGTCAGCCGAAAAATTGGGAAAACTTTGAAATTAAGGGCTATTTGACAATGAAGGAGAGTGATGGGGTGCTGCGCCAGATGACCTGGCCTCCACAGTCACCGGACCTGAACCCAATCGAGATTGTTTGGGGTGAGCTGGACCGCAGAGTGAAGGCAAAAGGGCCAACAAGTGCTAAGCATCTCTGGGAACTCCTTCAAGACTGTTGGAAGACCATTTCAGGGGATTACCTCTTGAAGCTCATCAAGAGAATGCCAAGAGTGTGCAAAGCAGTAATCAAAGCAAAAGGTGGCTACTTTGAAGAACCTAGAATATGACATATTTTCAGTTGTTTCACACTTGTTTGTTATGTATATAATTCCACATGTGTTAATTCATAGTTTTGATGCCTTCATAGTCATGAAAATAAAGAAAACTCTTTGAATGAGAAGGTGTATCCAAACATTTGGTCTATACTGTATAATAAAATATGTGATGTGCACCCACCCTAATGATCAAAGAAAAGCACATTAATCTGCATTAACTGAGATAGAGTCAGTCATGTCTGAGGCACAATGGTGTAGGGAAAAATAAATACAGGCAATGTTTCCTATAATGTTGCATTTTTGTTGTACTGCTAATTGTTTGGCACTTGCTGTATCACAGGCATTGGAAGGATTTACTCAGTTGGCAAATTGCTCCACTTTATTGTTATTTTAATAGTCATATAAAGCTACGCAAATTTTGCTTAAAGGGAACCTGTCACCGGGATTTTGTATATAGAGCTGAGGACATGGGTTGCTAGATGGCCGCTAGCACATCCGCAATACCCAGTCCCCATAGCTCTGTGTGCTTTTATTGTGTAAAAAACCTGATTTGATACATAAGCAAATTAACCTGAGGCGAGTCCTGTCCCGGTGACAGGTTCCCTTTAAAGAAATTCACTCAATAAGATGGCTTTCTCTAGGAAGAGCAGTTGATGCTCTACATGACAGCTTTGATGCTGTCATTTTAATTCTGAATGATTTGGTGGCTACCAAAAAGCACAGGTAGAAGCTAACCGAGCACCTGGATTACTTAAAGGGAACCTGTCACCTCTGCTATGCTACCCTCACTGAGCGTTTCTAAATGTTCATTTTGTTACCCTAAACATATAAATTACACTTTTAATTTCATTTGCAGACGAATTTAATAAGTATTATGCATTTTTGTACTTCCCGCCTTTTATGCAAATTAATATAAAAGAGTCATATCTTACTTGTGTGACCAGAGAAGAGTCATATTTTCAAGCTCTGACTCATCTCATGGACAGGACTCATCTCAGGTTAATTTGCATATGTATCAAATCAGTTTTTTTTACACAATAAAAGCACACAGAGCTATGTGCTAGCGGCCATCTAGCAACCCATGTCCTCAACTCTATACCCAAAATCCAAGTGAAAAGTTCCCTTTAAAGGATGCTCAGAATACGGTTTCATTGCCATTCTTTGTCTACTTAGAGATGTTCTTGAGGTAATCAATAGAGCCAGCAGAATGTTTCAGTTAGAGGACATCAAGTTTCCTGTTTTCCTTAGTGAACTTAGAACTGTAACTGTTGTACTAGAAAATATGAAAGGAACGACAGGAAAGCATCTTGCGGCATTCATGTCCAAAATGTCTGCAATTGAACGCTATTATAGAGATTAAAATTGGCATTCGTACTACATCTGAAGTAGAATTCTAAAATGTTAAGGGAAAAAGTTTCTTAATTTATTATACAATTTGAGTGAGTGCTTCAGATTTAATCTATTTTATCTGATCTGGATCAAATTTTAAACTAAAATGTCTGCTCCCCATATCATTTAAAAAAAATTACTTAGCAATATTATTCAAAGTTTTCAAAACGAATGGGTGGAAGTGTCAGACCTTCTTAAAAAGGTACTAGGGCATGAAAATGGCTGACATTTGTCAGCTTCTCTTTCCTACAAAGTAGATAATGTGCTAGTGTATCCATAATTTTGAGCTCTGGCTTCAATAGCTCTTACTCTACCGTTGTCCACTGCAAGCTGTGAACGTGGATTTTCCACACCAGGATAAAGTCAAGGAAACTAAGTAGATTAACAGATAAACATTTTAAAGCTCTCTCAAGAGTCTTCGAAGAAGCACCTCCATTTGCCTTAACACAGGATACTGTTAAATGCAATTTTGACTTTAACTCCCTTCCCGACACATGACGTACTACTACGTCATAGAAACCACAGCGTCATGGTGATCGGGCGGGCACGGTGAGCGCGCGATCACTGCAGGGGTCCGGAAGTCGGAGGAAGCCGAGCCCCTGCTGTAAACAGCGATGCTGGCGGTTTAACTCCTTCTATGCCGCGGTCCGCGCTGACCGAGACATGGAAGGGGTTTGTGTCGGGTGAGGTAGCGCATCGAGACATATCTTTTTTGGTTCAAAACTGATATTATTGTGATAAAGTGAAATACATTAAAAAAAAAAATACATATTAGGTATCGCTACGTACGTAACAACCAGCTCTATAAAAATATCACATGACCTAACCCATCAGGTGAACACCGTAAAAAAAAAAAAAAAATGTAAAAAAAAGAGCCATTTTTGTCACATTACATCACAAAAATTGCAACAGCAAGTGATCATAAAAGGTGTATGCCCCCTAAAATAGTACCAATAAAACCGTTACCTCATCCCACAAAAAATTAGACCCTACCTAAGAGAATTGGTCAAAAAATAAAAAAGCCATCATTCTCAGACAATGGAGACACTAAAATATGAATATTTTTTGCTTCAAAACTGCTATTATTATGCTAAAGTGAAATAATAAAAAAAAAAAAAAGGATACATATTAGGTATTGCCACGTCCGTAACAACCAGCTCTATAAAAATATCACATGACCTAACCCCTCAGGTGAACACTGAGTAAAAAAACAAAAAAAAAACACCTGTATAAAAAAAGCGCCATTTTTGTCACCTTACATCACAAAAATTGCAACACCAAGCGATCAAAAAGGCATATACCACCCAAAATAGTTTTTGGGGGATATATGCCTTTTTGATACAAAAAATTAGTCCTTACCGAAGACAACTGGTCAAAAAATAAAAAATAAACTATGGCTCTCATACTATGGATACAATAAAATATTATTTTGTTTTTTTAAAAATGCTATTATTGTGTAAAACTTTAATAAATAAGAAAAAGTAGACATATTAGGTATTTCCACATCCGCAACGATCTGCTCTATAAAAAAAAGTCACATGACCTAATCCCTCAGGTAAACGCTGTAAAAATAAATATAAACACTGCACCAAAACAACCGATTTTTTGGTCACCTTGCCCCATAAAGTGTAATAATGAATGATCAAAAAATAATATGTACCCAAAAATGGTACCAATAAAAACGTCAACTCTTCCTGCAAAAAACAAGCCCCTGCACAAGACGATGGGCAGAAAAATATAAAAAATAGGGCGTACAGAAAATAGATACAAAAACCTAATTTTTGTTTTCAAAAATGCTTTATTATGTAAAACTGAAACAAACATCATAGAAAGTAGACATATTTGATATAATTGCGTCCGTAACAACCTACTCTATAAAAATAGCGCATGATCTAACCTGTCAGTTGAATGTTGCTTTGCTACTGGAAAAAACGGATTAAAATGTAAAATCTGCCAAAAAAGTGAAATTCTGAAATTCCATCTCCATTTTCCATTAATTCTTGTGGAACACCTAAAGGGTTAACAAAGTTTGCAAAATCAATTTTGTATACCTTGAGGGTGTAGGTTCTAAAATGGGGTCATTTTTGGGTGGTTTCTATTATGTAAGCCTCAGAAAGTGACTTCAGACCTGAACTGGTCCTTAAAAAGTGGGTTTTGAAAATTTGTCGAAAAAATTTCAAGATTTGATTCTAAACTTCTAAGCCTTCTAACGTCCCCAAAAAATAAAATATAATTTTCAAAATGATCCAAACATGAAGTATACATATGGGAAATGTAAAGTAATAGCTATTATGAGGTATCACTATCTATTATAAAAGTAGAGAAATTGAAATTTAACAATAAGAATTTTTCAATTTTTTTGTAAATTTGGGATTTTTTCACAAATAAATATGAAATATATTGACTCAAGTTTATGACCATCATGAAGTACAATGTGTCACGAGAAAACAATCTCAGAATGGCTTGGATAAGTAATAGTGTTCCAAAGCTATTACCACATAAAGTGACATGTCAGATTTGCAAAAAATGGTCTGGGCAGGAAGGTGAAAACAGGCCCGGGGTTGAAGGGGTTAAGGCAGCAGTAGCACTCAAAATAAAAAACACAGAGGGAAAACCTGTAATTTTTGCTATGATTAAGGCCTCATGCACACAACAGTGGGAAAAAAACATCAGTTAAAAACGGAAACACTGTCAGTTTTTCATGGCCATTTTGCATCAGTGTGTGCATCCATTTTCTGGCCATGTGTCCATTTTTAATGTCCGTTAAAAATGGACATGAAAAATTGATGAATTTGACCCACCCTTCTGAGAACACCCACAGGATGGTAGGCCCCCAGCTAAAATAATGTCCCTCATACTGTAGGAATTTTATTTTATTTTTTTATTTGAAATTAAAAGCAGGCACTCACCAGCTGGTTAGTCTAATAAGTAGTAGCTTTATATATTGAAATAAAATTTACAATAAAATATACATAAAATTAACATATAATACACTGGGGATAATAGGACACTGAGTATCCTGCTTCAATATCCTGCCGGGTGAATAAATATTAGGCTTTAGGTCTATGAGTGTATATAATCAATTCATATAATCAAATCAACATCCTGTGTAAAATAAGGAACATGCAAGCGTCCTTTGGTGAACAAAAAACCTGTGAAAAATAAAATCAAAATCCTGTGCAAAGTAGATAATACAAAGATAGTATACTGGTGATATATTATGAGTGAATATAGTGATAAATAGGGTCGTGCATAGACCTAGTAGCAATTCCTCAGTTGAGGTATATATTGTTTCGGTTCAATGGCAGTTCCTCTATGCGTTTAGGCAGTAAGGCTTAGGTAAAGAATGGTCGGGTGTTAGAACTGGGGCGTCCCCCTAGTTCTTCAAACCCTCTTACCTTGCCCTTAGTTAAGGCTAAAACCTTTGAAGGTGTCTCTCTCCTAAACGCTGGGGTCCTTGGTATAGGATCCAAATGTGTAAAAGTTTTCCTCTCGTCGGTCTCAGCGTTCCACGAGGGTGCTTCCGTGCGTCTCAGCAATCAGGAAGTGATCTCTGCGTTCCACGAGGGTACTTCCGTGCGTCTCAGCAATCAGGAAGTGATCTCTCCAATTCTCGTGGGCTCGCGTAGTCTCGCGATCAGTTAGTCCAGCTAAATTTTCACTGGATTGTAGCTGCAGACTCGACGGTATTCTTCCAACTTTTTTCAGAATAGGGTGGGTAAATACTCGCAGGAACCAGCCAGACGCGTTTCGAGGGTCCTCCCTCTTCCTCAGTGGCTATACTGCGAGTGTTACCCTTCTTACTTATATACTGTGGTTCTCTGAGATCCCACCCAACTCCGATCTGGATTTCACTTATTCTAATTAGGTTAACTCTTCAGTGCAAGGTACTACTTCAATATATATATATATATAGACTAATTTTCTAACTGACTTTCTAATCTTTATTATTTAAAAATATATATCAGGGTATATAAGAATATAATTTAAAAATATATAAAAATATAAATAGTACAAATATATAAGCGCTAGTTTAAAATCCTTAAATATATAAATCTGGGATAACAATTACTTATTCATTCCTTTTCCATAATAGTTCCAAGTATTTGAACAATCCTCCAAAGTCCAAATAACACAAAAAGCGTCCTAAGATCTTAAAAGACGCAATGGACACAAAAATACAAAAAACGCATCAAAACCGCACCCAATAGCTAAAAACCGCATATGCGTTTTCGGTGCGTTTTGTGTCAAAATGATCTCCCACATTCATCTTCATGAATCCCCATCATTTATACCTCCTCCTTCTCATCAAAGATATCTCTAGATGTTATATAATGGATATTCAGCATTAATATCTCTATATTTTAATCTAATAAATATATCCTATCTTTAATTTTCTTTCTTTATTAATTGGAGATTATCTTCCCTTTTTCTTTTATTCTTTATTGAGGTATAAGGGGAGGAAGGCCCACCACCGAGGGGAGATCCTGGTACCATAAAATAGCTAACCACAGGATGTCCCGTCAGAGGGGGGCATCCCTCCCTAGAGATTATAGGAAACCAAATAACTCAAAATCTGAGTTCAGTCCCCGTGGGAGGAGGGTTTGGAAATCAAAAATTCGCCTAGATTCCTGCCTCGACATCCTAGCGATATGGTCTCCACCTCGCCAGTGTATATCCACCTTTTCAAAGGCCATGAAGACCATACCTCTTGGGTCTTTATTATGACATTGTTTATAGTGTAATGACAGGGAGTGTTTTTCATAGCCATTTTTTATATTAGTCACATGTTCTGCTAACCTCTTTTTTAAGGTACGTTTAGTCCTCCCAATATATTGTTTCTTGCATTGGCATTCTATTATATACAATATATTCTTTGAGCTACAGGTCAAAAATTCTTTAATTTTCCACGTGAAGGAATTTACCCTTGACTGAATCTCAGTGGTCTTCCTAGGGAATGATGTAATTTTGCAGATTCCACAGCTTCCACATCTATAGAAGCCACTGAGATTCAGCCAACTTTGGATAGATGTTTTATCCTCCTTCTTTCTATTTTTGACTGATGGTGCTACCTTTAAAGATAGATTTTGTGCTCTAGTGTATGTAATTTGGGGACCATTACCAATTAGAGGGCCTATTAATTTGTCATTCAATAAGTGGTGCCAGTGTTTCCTTACTATCCCCTCTATTTGTTTGTGTTGCTTATTAAAGGGTAGTATTATTCTAAACTGATCTCCTTCTTTGTCTTCTTTTATATTTTCTACAAAGAAGGTATTTCTGTCTATGTTCTGAACCTTGATCAGTGCTTTATCCAATACATTATTGGGATATTCTTTATCTAAGAAACACTTTTTCAATACCTGGGCCTCCCTGACAAAATCTGCTTCATCCGTACAGTTTCTTTTTATCCTCCTAAACTGTCCCGTTGGGACTTCCAGCAGCCATCTGGGTAGATGGCAGCTTGAAAAAAGGATATAACTGTTACGGGATACTTCTTTCTGGAATGTGCTACATATTAATTGGTTATTTTGTACTCTAATTAATAAATCTAGGAATTCTATTTTTTCTTCACTAAGATTTTTTGAAAAACTAAGATTATAAATATTGTTATTCAATTGTTCCAAAAATACATCAAGATCCTCTCTCGTACCTCTCCAGACAAATAGGATGTCGTCGATAAATCTATGCCAGAGTACCAGGTCTGCCCCTATCATGTGTTTGATCTGCTCTTCTTCCCATTTAGCCATGAATAAATTTGCATAACTAGGGGCAAACCTGGTACCCATGGCAGTACCTCTAGTCTGGAGATAGTAATCCTGATTATAAGAAAAATAATTATGGGTCAGAATGAATTTCACCCCATCTGCTATGAAGTCTATCTGTTTCTCCCCAAAATTGCTATGAGTATTCAATTGATTTCTTAATGCTTCAATTCCCTGATCATGGTTGATGACCGTATATAGGGAACTTACATCTAAAGTCCCTAGTATCCAGTTTGTCTCATATTCCAGACCTTCCACTATTTGTATGACCTGCGTTGTATCTCTAATGTATGCAAAATTCTTTTTTACACTAGGTTGTAGGAGTTTATCTATATATTCTGACAAATTTGAGGTTAAAGAACCTATGCCAGAGATAATTGGTCTTCCTGGGGGGTTCACTTGATCTTTATGCACTTTAGGCAAACAATAGAAAATTGGCATTCTATGTTGAGTTTTGGTGATATATTTAAACTCATAATCATTTAGGATACCGTTTTCCCACCCCTCTCTGGCAAAGTCAGTCAATTCCTTACTATATTCATTAGTGGGGTCCTTCGATAGTCTGGAGTATGTAGCAGCGTCTGATAACTGTCTAAGACATTCTGCTTCATACTTTTGAGTCTCCAGAATAACGATGGCTCCTCCCTTATCCGCAGGTCGTATAGTGATATTTTCTAATTTTTGTAGTTGTTTTATGGCCTGTATTTCTTGAGTGGTCACATTATTACCCAATTTTCCATTCACATTTAATTTCCTAATATCTGTTTCCACAGATTTTTTGAAGGCTGCCATCTCATGGCCTATCTGTTGTCTTGGGTACATTTTGCTTGCCAATTTCAATTTGGTATGGACAAACATATTATTTTCAGTGGAATTCGCAATTATGGGGTTCTTCATAAAGTATTTTTTAAGGCACAATTTTCTAACAAATTTCTCTATTCCAATATAGATGTCAAATTTGCTAGCTTGTGCTGTAGGGGCAAGTTTTAATCCCTTGTTTAATAATTGGATCTGGGTTGGTGTCAGAGATATTTTACTCAAATTTATAATTGGATCTAACTCTTTTTGGGTATTCAGTTTCTGTATTGTCTTCTTCCCCTTTCTCTTTCCCCTCCTTGTCCCCTTTGATCGTGATCGTGGTAGTATTGGTGCCGATTCGGGATATAACTCTCCCTCCCTCCCTGATAATTCCCCTCCCTCGGATTGTGTTGGGTTTCTTGATGGTAACCCCTGTGTCTCAAGTTGTATTGATGCCCCATCTCCTGATGATGGTTCATTACCGGGGGGGATTTCGCCCGTTCTGATGTTATGTGTTTTATTTGGCGCGTTTTCGTTTTGTGATGTGGAGGGGTCCCATCTAAAAAATGATTATTCATAATCGGTTCATATCTATTTCTTACTGGGATGTCATATTCATATTGTCTATCCTCTCTATTCTCTCTAGTGGCATCTTCATTTATATTAGTCAAATCTTGATTTTCTCCTGATGAATATTTATCTATTTCTTTTCTAGTATTTTTCTTCAATTTCTTACTTTTTTTACTAACTATCTCCTGTTCTATTAGTCCTAAATTTTTGCAAATCCTTTGTTGCCAATTAGTGATTTCTTCACCAATGGGGAATGTCTGTATTATTTCCCTAATTTTTAGGATTTTTTCTGTAGTTTCTTCCAAGATTTTATTTCTTCTCTTGATAATTAGTTCTACTAATGCTATAGATTGTTTCATCAGGAGATTATCCCATTCTTCTCTAAATGAGTCATTTAATAGATCAGTCGCTGGATTCTTATATAATTGTAAGCCCTTTGGTATAATACCTAATTCTAGGTATTTCCCCAATGATTTAATTTCCCATTTCTGCTTTAATTGTCTTATCAGCAATGTTTCCAGCTCTCTAAAGGACTCTGTAACGGATTTCTCATTAGATCCAAAATTAATATTAGATTCTTCAAAAATAAAAGACTCCAACCTTGTATTCTGGTTTTCTATAAACTGCCAGATGTCCATATTGACAGGTGCTGGGGGGCTCAACAATATTAGGTGAATAAAATAACAATAAAACAAATATATATTGTGGCTCACCCGTATCTGTCAATGCGGTAAGGGTGCTCTGCTTTTTGGATGCATCACCTATGCATCCGGTATAGAGAATTGCAATTATTTGAAATTAAAAGCAGGCACTCACCAGCTGGTTAGTCTAATAAGTAGTAGCTTTATATATTGAAATAAAATTTACAATAAAATATACATAAAATTAACATATAATACACTGGGGATAATAGGACACTGAGTATCCTGCTTCAATATCCTGCCGGGTGAATAAATATTAGGCTTTAGGTCTATGAGTGTATATAATCAATTCATATAATCAAATCAACATCCTGTGTAAAATAAGGAACATGCAAGCGTCCTTTGGTGAACAAAAAACCTGTGAAAAATAAAATCAAAATCCTGTGCAAAGTAGATAATACAAAGATAGTATACTGGTGATATATTATGAGTGAATATAGTGATAAATAGGGTCGTGCATAGACCTAGTAGCAATTCCTCAGTTGAGGTATATATTGTTTCGGTTCAATGGCAGTTCCTCTATGCGTTTAGGCAGTAAGGCTTAGGTAAAGAATGGTCGGGTGTTAGAACTGGGGCGTCCCCCTAGTTCTTCAAACCCTCTTACCTTGCCCTTAGTTAAGGCTAAAACCTTTGAAGGTGTCTCTCTCCTAAACGCTGGGGTCCTTGGTATAGGATCCAAATGTGTAAAAGTTTTCCTCTCGTCGGTCTCAGCGTTCCACGAGGGTGCTTCCGTGCGTCTCAGCAATCAGGAAGTGATCTCTGCGTTCCACGAGGGTACTTCCGTGCGTCTCAGCAATCAGGAAGTGATCTCTCCAATTCTCGTGGGCTCGCGTAGTCTCGCGATCAGTTAGTCCAGCTAAATTTTCACTGGATTGTAGCTGCAGACTCGACGGTATTCTTCCAACTTTTTTCAGAATAGGGTGGGTAAATACTCGCAGGAACCAGCCAGACGCGTTTCGAGGGTCCTCCCTCTTCCTCAGTGGCTATACTGCGAGTGTTACCCTTCTTACTTATATACTGTGGTTCTCTGAGATCCCACCCAACTCCGATCTGGATTTCACTTATTCTAATTAGGTTAACTCTTCAGTGCAAGGTACTACTTCAATATATATATATATATATATATATATATATAGAGACTACGCGAGCCCACGAGAATTGGAGAGATCACTTCCTGATTGCTGAGACGCACGGAAGTACCCTCGTGGAACGCAGAGATCACTTCCTGATTGCTGAGACGCACGGAAGCACCCTCGTGGAACGCTGAGACCGACGAGAGGAAAACTTTTACACATTTGGATCCTATACCAAGGACCCCAGCGTTTAGGAGAGAGACACCTTCAAAGGTTTTAGCCTTAACTAAGGGCAAGGTAAGAGGGTTTGAAGAACTAGGGGGACGCCCCAGTTCTAACACCCGACCATTCTTTACCTAAGCCTTACTGCCTAAACGCATAGAGGAACTGCCATTGAACCGAAACAATATATACCTCAACTGAGGAATTGCTACTAGGTCTATGCACGACCCTATTTATCACTATATTCACTCATAATATATCACCAGTATACTATCTTTGTATTATCTACTTTGCACAGGATTTTGATTTTATTTTTCACAGGTTTTTTGTTCACCAAAGGACGCTTGCATGTTCCTTATTTTACACAGGATGTTGATTTGATTATATGAATTGATTATATACACTCATAGACCTAAAGCCTAATATTTATTCACCCGGCAGGATATTGAAGCAGGATACTCAGTGTCCTATTATCCCCAGTGTATTATATGTTAATTTTATGTATATTTTATTGTAAATTTTATTTCAATATATAAAGCTACTACTTATTAGACTAACCAGCTGGTGAGTGCCTGCTTTTAATTTCAAATAATTGCAATTCTCTATACCGGATGCATAGGTGATGCATCCAAAAAGCAGAGCACCCTTACCGCATTGACAGATACGGGTGAGCCACAATATATATTTGTTTTATTGTTATTTTATTTTTTTGCTGCCCCCAGCTTTAATAATGCCCCCATGTAGGCCCCCAGCTAAATAAATGTCCACCACAGTGTATATAATTTTTTTATAGTGTCCCCAGCTTTTATAATGCCCCCATGTAGGCCACCAGCTAAATAAATGTCCCCCACAGTGTATATAAATTTTATAGTGTTCCCAGCTTTTATAATGCCCCCATGTAGGCCTGCAGCTAAATAAATGTCCCCACAGTGTATACAATATTTTTAACCGACCCTAGCTTTAATAATGCCCCCAATGTAGGGCCCCATCTTAAATATTGTCCCCCATAGTGTTTTTTTTTTTTGTTTCTTTTTTTAGGGCCCCCAGCTTTATAATGTCCTGTCCCCCATGGTTTATATAATGCCCCCAGAGTGTCCTGCAGCAAAAAAAAAAAAAAAAAAACTTATTTACTTGCTTGTGCTGCAGCAGTCTCTTCTCTCTTCACAGAACGGGACCTGCCGAAGGTGCGCGATGACGTCACTGCACGCTCCCACATGGTTACGTCACCACACAGATCGCAGGTCCTGCTCAATGAAGAGAGAAGAGACTGCCACACCGCTAGCAAGTGGATGAGGTGAGTTTTTGTCTTTTTTTAACCCATAAATGGCCTGTGTACCCGTTTTTTAACGGCCGTTAGACGGGTGCACTACTGTCAATCGCCCGTTAAACAGTCCCATTGATTTCAATGGGGTCCGTCCAGCCGTGGAAACGGCATAGGTAGGTTTAGAGTAGAACCTGCCTCACTGAGACCACCTTGGAGCGGGTAGGCGGGCACAGATGTGTTTTGATCAAACTATATTGGCTCAGGGTCTCAGATTTGATCATATCAGAGTGAGGGCTTAGTCCATATATAATGCAATATTGCATTAGTGCATTATTATCTGTTTTCAGGGATTCTTTTTTCATAAATGTAGCCATGGACATCCGCATATTTATTTATCATATCGTGCAGGATGTTTTTATCTGTTTTTCTCTGTTATTTTTTCTTAGTTTGTAGTATACACTTGAGGGAGTGGCACCTTTAAGTGTGAATGGGCTTCCATTTTAACCTGGGAGTAGCATTCTTGTGCACTTTTGTCCCTCCTATCAAACAGGTGACCTTGATTAGGTGGTACATATAGATGTGCAAGCTCCTCCTCCCATTGTTTGCTGGATGCACATAGAGGTGACTAGGAGCAGCACACTACATGTGCAGAGCCTGCTCTCCTGAACATAGATGCAGTTGCATAGGTTTAGAGTAGGACCTGCCTGACAGACCATTTTGATCAAAATATATTGGCTGATAGTCTTGGATTTTATCATATCAGAGTGAGGACTTAGTCCATATATAATGCTTGCATCTATTGTGCATTTATTGGTTTTCTTTGATTATTTTTATTTTTTAAATAAATGTAGCCATGGACAACAGCATATTTATTTATCATATCGTGCAGCATGTTATTATCTTTGTTTTTTTCTAAGTGATTTTTTAATACATGCATACTCCAGGTAGCTGTTCCATGGTTGGGGCAGGCAGCAAGGAGTAAAATCAGACATGCAAGGTACGGTACACTGTAGTCAAAAAAGATATCAACTTCGCTGGTTACTAGAAATTAGAAAACCTCAAAGCTCAGGCGAATAGGTGGAACCACAGCCTAGCAAAACAGGGAGGCTGACCAGCACCTTAGTCAACAGCTGAACAGGGAGCAAGAAAAAATAATTAACTTGTGCACTGCTGAGAGAAAGTTCACTGAGCACTAGTTCCAATGCACAAAGGGAGAGAGGAGTGATGCCCACACCTCCCCAGGACAGCGGCGGGCATGGACTGCTGGCGTGAGACTGCAGCAAGCTGCGTACACAGCATTTCATGGTAATAAAGTAATTTGCCCTTCCTTTCGATGGGAGGAAAACATTCCCCCATTTTGCTTTGATAGCAAGGAACTAAAAGTATTGATATGCAGTAATAGCCTGTCAGTGTGCAAGCAAGCAAACAGCCTGCCATTCTGGCCAGTGTGCCTAAGGAGCAAGCTCTGTCTGACACCACCCCCCACTGGAAAGATTGGGTGTCATGGCTAATGTCATCATCATCATCCTTCTGATACTCCACCTCAGACTCCTTTTCCATTGGCAGCTCATTATCCTGCTCCTCCATGGGTCACCAACAGCTATAGAGTGGGTATTTCTGATGAGCTGCCACTGCCTAAAACAATACATGCTCTCTGCTGAGGTGGTCTGGTGCATGAATTCACGGCTTTATACATGTGATAGTGGGAAGGGGGACTGGGAGAGACGCCCAGACCTACCGCTGTTGGGGACGGGAGGATGTTAATGGAGGAGGAGGCAGGGGATAAGCCCTTGGTGTGGTAAACGAACAGACACAAATGTGCCATAAGGAACTGACCTTGTTCCTGTGGTGCTGCCTCGGCACTACAGGGAAAAACATTGATCCAGTAGTCTGTGAAAGACATGTACTGTCCTTGCCCTTAACAGCTGGTCCTGCGCCTTGCCACACAGTGAGAATTGTAATTTTAAACAATTGTTTATAAAAAAAAAATATATATGGAAAGTTACACCAAATTACAGTATGAATATCATAAATCAGAATAAAATTTGGGCAAAAGGTCACTACCACAACTAAGTGGTACGTCAGAAACTTTACCACCAGCAACTTGGCCAAGCAGGGAATCAGCTTGCAGATAGGCTAACTGCTAGTCGATTATAGTTTTCTTATGGCCACACATTCAATCAGAGTTCGCACTACATTTTTTCAAGAAGAGTAAAAATGCTCCTCTTAACATTTTTGAGGAGCATTTGGAGCCTCTGTTGCAAATTCTGTCAAAAAGACCAGACAAAAAAGCCTTACATGCAGCACTTTTGTATGGTAATAAAACAGGCTCGTGAAAGGAAACTGAACAGACTCCATCATGGTCAGCCGAGTCTGTTCAGCTTCTTTCCTGTCAGTTAAGGGTACTTTCACACTAGCGTTTTTTTTTTCCGGCATAGAGTTCCGTCACAGGGGCTCTATACCGGAAAAGAACTGATCAGGCATATCCCCATGCATTCTGAATGGAGAGTAATCCGTTCAGGATGCATCAGGAGGTCTTCAGTCATTTTGACTGATCAGGCAAAAGAGAAAACCGCAGCATGCTAAGGTTTTATCTCCGGCGAAAAAAACTGAAGACTTGCCTGAATGCCGGATCCGGCATTTTTCCCCATAGGAATGTATTCGTGCCGGATCTAGCATTCAAAATACCAGCATGCGCAGACCGGTAAAAAAGTGAAAAAAGATACAAGACGGATCCGTCTGTTCGCATGACAAGCGGAGAGACGGATCCGTTCTTGCAATGCATTTGCGAGATGGATCCGCATCCGTATGCGTCTAGCAAATGATTTCAGTCACATCCAGATCGGCGGATCCGGCAGGCAGTTCTGACGACGGAACTGCTTGCCGGATCACACTGCCGCAAGTGTGAAAGTAGCCTAAGATGGGTTCACATCACATTTTTGTCATACATTTAATGTACACAAAAAAAATGTATATATGTCAAAAGATGCCTCAGACAGATTCGTCACCATAGAATTCCATTGTTTAAAATTATATATATATATATATATATATATATATATATATATATATTATATATAGCCATTTATATGGATACACCTTAATAAAATGGGAATGGTTGGTGATATTAACTTCCTGTTTGTGGCACATTAGTATATGTGAGGGGGGAAACTTTTCAAGATGGGTGGTGACCATGGCGGCCATTTTGAAGTCGGCCATTTTGAATCCAACTTTTGTTTTTTCAATAGGAAGAGGGTCATGTGACACATCAAACTTATTGGGAATTTCACACGAAAAACAATGGTGTGCTTGGTTTTAACGTAACTTTATTCTTTCATGAGTTATTTACAAGTTTCTCTTTCTTTACAGCCATTGACATGTCGCCGAGGTTAACACGTGAGGAGCGGATAGAAATGGTGTTGATGTCTGGTGAATGCAGTAACCGGGTCATTGCAGCAGATTTCAATGCAAGACACCCTACGAGACCACCCATCTCCCATGCTACAGTCAGTGTTGGATTTGCCAAAATGTGGACGCATGAAATCTGTCTCTAATGAAGAAACATCAGTGGCTTCATTCAGCAAGAGCCCACAGCGTAGCACTCGCCGCATGTCACTGGAGAGTGGTATTAGTCGAACATCCCTTCGGCGGATATTAGCTACTCACAAATGGCATCTTCCTATTGAAAAAACAAAAGTTGGATTCAAAATGGCCGACTTCAAAATGGCCGCCATGGTCACCACCCATCTTGAAAAGTTTTCCCCCTCACATATACTAATGTGCCACAAACAGGAAGTTAATATCACCAACCATTCCCATTTTATTAAGGTGTATCCATATAAATGGCCCACCCTGTACACACGAGGCGCTGCCTCCTCTCCTTTTTTCTTCTTTTTTATATTCTCTGGAATTCTGGGAGGGAAGAAATGCAAATGAGCTTTGGTAAATAAATTCCATTAATCCATTCACAATGGGAGGGAAGAAATGCAAATGAGCTCTTAACAAGCTTTGCCTCTAATGCCACCAGATGTAAGGAAGCTATCCTATAAGTCAATATTCAGCTCTTAAAATAAGCCTTGGGACATGACTTGTATATTAAATAAGCCAGCACCTCATCTGCAGACAGCTGTTTCGGACACAGGCCTCCTACCCAGTTAAGCCAGTACTCTCTGCTCTGCACTGATGAGGGGCAATCACCCCGAAACAGCTGTCTGCAGAGGAGGCGCTGGCTTATTTAATATCCAAGTCATGTCTCAAGGCTTATTTTAAGAGCTGAATATTGACTTATAGGATAGCTTCCTTACATCTGGTGGCATTAGAGGCAAAGCTTGTTAAGAGCTCATTTGTATTTCTTCCCTCCCATTGTGAATGGATTAATGGAATTTAATTACCAAAAAAATTAAACATATACAGCCTTATTCTACATAATTAAAAAACGAATCTTTATTTCATGATGGAATAGCCTTTGGATAGTAATATTTTTTCCTCAAAAAGCATTTTATATATAAAAAAAAATCTGATTTAAATCAAGAAAATCCGTTTTATATATATTTTTTTAAATCATTGATTTTTATCCACCCTGTCACTAACTATGTACTTAACTCCTGCTTCTTATTCTGCTAAAAAAAAAAACTTCCAAACTTCAAAACAGGCTGCTACTACAGCATCTCAGCTAAGAAAAAAAAAAGATTCCACATTTTTAATAAAAGACCAATTGAAAAATGAGTTTTAGCTCAAAACAAGTACAATGCAAAAATATAAAATGCCTCCAATGTACATAGCCTTTAATCTAAGTTAATGTAGTGAGTTTGAAAAATAAAAATATAAGTACTTACTTTTTGAAGAGTTCTTTGTCCAGCATTACTCCATCAGATGATGTTTGTAGAGAAAGTCTCAACATGTCCATGCATTCTTTTAGCCTTGGATCAGAGGTGCGCAGACCTGTAGACTTTAATGCCTGTGAAAGATTTTTTTTTTTTTTTTAAAAACACATTAAAGGACACAACCAATTTTAATCTGGAGTACTAATTTCTGTGGATAGTTCAGATATGGTCAACATTTCTTAAATCTAGACCACAAACTTCACAGTTCAAATAAGCAAAACTGTCACAACAATAAAACCACATACAGGTAGAATAAATACCACTGATTATCTCATAATGGCATCTGTCAAGAGTTGGTCAGGTATCTTCCAAAACTGCAGATCTCATAGGATGTTCAGAGAATTTAGCGGTTAGTATAATGATGGGCAAACTACAGCCCGCATGCCATATACGGCCCGGCAGACCTTTTTATCCGGCCCGCAGAGCTGTCCGGAGGCAGCAGGATTGCAGATGATCGCTTCCATTGTGGAAGCGCTCATCTCCATATTCATCTGTATCGCCGTCCTCAGGACTGTGATACAGATGAATGGTGCGGAGGAGCAGGGGAGAAGCGTCTCCCTTGCCCGTTCCTCTGATAGGCTACAGGAACTAGGCCTGTAGCCTATCAGAGGCAGGTGCAGGCGGCGCGATGATGTCATTGCGCCGCCTGAGCCGTACAGACACAGGAAAAGGCCTGCATCGCATCACTGACAGCAGCATAAGGTAAGTATATGTGTTTATTGTTTTTATTATTTATAGTATACTGTGGCAAGAAGGGGGGTGGGGGCCCTATATACTGGCACAATATGGATTGGTACAATGGAGAAGAGAGGAAGCACAAT
Organism: Bufo bufo; assembly: GCF_905171765.1. NCBI lineage: Eukaryota > Metazoa > Chordata > Amphibia > Anura > Bufonidae > Bufo > Bufo bufo. The sequence goes on along the minus strand of NC_053395.1, from coordinate 106,207,314 downwards.
GGGGGCCACTATGGAGAAGAGGGGAAGCACTATGGGGGCCCTATATACTGCCAAAATATGGGGGGGGGGGATTATGGATAAGAGGGGGAAGCACTATGGGGGCCACTATGGAGAAGAGGGGAAGCACTATGGGGGCCCTATATACTGGCACAATATGGGGGCCACTATGGAGAAGAGGGGAAGCACTATGGGGGCCCTATATACTGGCACAATATGGGGGGCACTATGGAGAAGGGGAGCACTATGGGGGCACTATGGGAGCCCTATAAACAGGCACAGTATCTATTCTGCGAATTGCAACAACAAAGCTAACTCCATACTTTGATGCCTTAGCAAAAAAGAGAAACCAAAAACACTGTTCCCACTAAAATTGAAGGTGAGTTATACATACTATGTTATGAAAGAAAACATTGCATAGGGGGGGCGGAGCCTGAATGCCTACCGAGTCAGACGCATGTGAGAGAGCTCCTCTCCTTGTGACCCTGCAAACTGGTAAATTTCGCTACCTAGCCAGTCAAAGAATGGGAAAAGTTGGAAGGTGTATCCCCAGAGATAAGCCAGAACCCCCTAAACAAGTCCGAGGAGTTCAGGACATGGAGAAGTACCTTAATAAGAGACCTCCTGCTGCCAGCTCTAACAAGATGGCGCCGTCTGAACACGAGGACTGGGCGCATGACACTGAAGGAGTGGACGGTGCCCCCTCAGATCAGGACACTGGGGTTCACACAAACAACCCAGCTCCCATCTCACACAAGTTCATACAACAATCCCTATCATCAGCGATAGCTCCGGTGTTACAAGACCTCACTGAAATTAAGGGTGACATCAAGCACATAGGGCATCGCGTGGAAAAACTGGAATATACCCAGGCGGCCATTCTTACCTTTGCCCGCACGTTGGGAGAGAACAGCGCTGCTTACGCTGAATCACTGGACAATGCTTACGCCTCATTGAGGATTAAAGGGTTTCTACCACCACATTTTGACCTAATTAGCGGTCAGACACTAGCGATCTGCTAGTGTCTGCTGTACCTAACCATGCTATTGTAATTCCTTTCGCTGCAGCGGTTACCCTAAAAAACTTAGTTTTATTGGTATGCAAATGAGCCTCTAGGTGCTATGGGGGCGTCTTTTCAGCACCTAGAGGCTCTGTCCACTCACCATTTCTGCCCAGCGCACTCCAGCCCGCCCCTCTCCTCTAGATTGACAGCCTACTCACGCCTGCGCCGTGTGCTTCTGTATTCAGCGCAGGCGCAGTGACTGTCTCCCGATTACGGCGCAGGGAGCAGTTCGTCACTGCGCCTGCGCAAAATAAAGAAGCGCAGGCGCGAGTAGGCTGTCAATCTAGAGGAGAGGGGCGGGCTGGAGCGCACTGGGCGGCAGAAATGGTGAGTGGATGGAGCCTCTAGGTGCTGAAAAGACGCCCCCATAGCACCTAGAGGCTCATTTGCATACCAATAAAACTACGTTTTTTAGGGTAACCGCTGTAGAGAAAGGAATTACAATAGCATGGTTAGGTACAGCAGACACTAGCAGATCGCTAGTGTCTGACAGCTAATTAGGTCAAAATGTGGTGGTAGAAACCCTTTAAGAAAATCGCAGCAGAAGGAAAAATATCCGTCTGCGAGGTCTCCCAGAGCATATACTCCATGAAGTGCTACCTACCAGAAGTGGCAACCGCCATTTTCTCCAGCCTTTTAGGAGCTGACAGGGCAGCCGAGGTTGGTATTGAGCGCATCCACAGGTCACTTAGACCAGAACCAAAGGATAACGAACTACCAAGGGATGTAGTATGCGGCCTGCTGCGATATGTGGACACGGCAGCGTTCTTAAAGCAGCCAGAGAACATACAGACCCCCTATATGAAGGGGCCAAGGTACTCCTGTTCAAGGACCTTGCACCCTCCACACTAAGCAAGCGAAGAGCCTTGCGGTCACTCACAGACCACCTGAGGGCCACTAAAACACCTTATAAATGTCTCTTTCCATTCAGCCTTACTTTCTCATCCGGAGGCAAGAGGTGCACGATTTGGTCACCTGCAGATCTTCCTACAGCATGGGAGCTGATTCAAACTACACCACTTGACATCCCATCATGGCTGCCCTCAGCAGAACTTGGGGTCCAGAAGAGCAGAGATGGGTCAAGGCCTCGACGAAGAAGTCGTCCACCTACAGAACCTGAGGCTTTAGAATTTGACCTCTGGGTATAGCCTCACTTATGGACAGCAACATTATTAGGTGTGCAGAAGCGGTTTCGCTGAACCGCCATTAGCGCATCGCCCTAATACCATCATGCAAGTATATGTTGCACTGAGTTGATCCTGTTCTATTCATTTGTATTGCTCTCACTAGTGACCTTGCGATCCAGGGGACCTAGCCTTTAGGTGGTCCTCTGGGCTGGGAGGTTATTCATCCTATGGCTAGGTTGATATTATTATCATCTTTTCATTTACTATTGTTTGCCATACTCTGCAGGGAATTCGGCCGTTTTCCATCTATGGCCATTTACCTGCCGCCTCCCCCCCCCCCAAGAACTCACCAGGGGTTCACTTGCGCAAACCTGGTGCAAGTGCTATATTTCGGGTCCTCTCATGCTGTTCGTGCTGCATCTTGTTTTATGGGGTGGTACGCTCGGCATGAGACAACTGATATTTCTACTGATGATATGTTCTACAGTTCTAATGTTACCTTTGTTTATGGTTACACCCTGTTTCCCTGGTCACACACATACATCTACGCTAACATACGCTTTAGGAACATCTTGCGAACACCACAATGTCGTTAATTAAATTTACCTTCTTCAATGTAAGGGGTTTTAACACCCCCACAGAAACGATCGCAGGTTACCTGCCTTCTGAAAAAGTCACGCACAGACATCTGTTTCTTCCAAGAACTGCATTTTAAAATCAGCTCATATACCTACACTCCAGAAAACATACTTTCAGCATCGGTTTACCAGCGCATTTGATAAAGCTTCTAGGGGCGTTGGTATAGCCATATCTAAACAAGTTCCCTTTAAAACCACTATTACTCAAACCGATCCAGATGGCCGTTAGATCTTTGTAAAGGGGACAATAGGCACAGGTAGTAACCCTGGCTAGCCTATATAGCCCTAATAGAGGTCAGGCGCAATGGATTGTAAGTACTCTAAAAAAGCTTTCCTCTTTTGCGGAAGGCATAAGGTTGATTGATGGAGACCTTAATGTCACACTGAACCCCATAGTAGATGCTTCAGACGGCTCCTCACAGCTGACCCAAGCAGCCTTAGGTCGAATAAATACCTTCCTCTCAAACACCAATCTAATAGACTCCTGGCGGTTGCTCCACCCTACTGACCAAGACTATACATTTTTTTCAGCTCCACACAACACACAAGAGACTGGACTATATCCTAGTCTCGAGCAGTTGTGTCGATATGGTGGTGGAATATGTCATTGAGCCCATCACAGTCTCAGACCATGTCCCTGTATCAACTTCACTACAGTTTTGCAGCCTGCCCTCCGAGACTCGGCAGTGGAGACTGAACAAAACATTACTGGATAAGCAGGAGGACGTGAATGCCCTCAAAGATAACACTACAGTTGGCATGCCTCTGACGACTGTGTGAGAAACACATAAAACGGTCATACGGGGAGAACTTATCGCTCTGGGTAGCAAGGTTAAGAAAGAAAGACAAAAAAAATCTTAACTCCCTGCTCAAGCAGATAGCTTCGATAGAATCCATAAACGATCTAGAGCTCCTAATGCACAAACTGAGCTGACTCACTTGCGAAACCAACTGAAAGACCACCTTAATATCTGCCATGCAAAAGCGTATCAGTACTCGCAATTCCGCTTCTATTCGCATGGAGATAAAGGCACAAAACTGATGTCTTCTCTCATTAAGCAGAGAAAAGACTCCATGTACATCGCAGGTATTAGCACAAAAGATGGTACCACAGTACATAAAACAGTCGACATTGCTAAAGAGTTTAAAAAATTCTATCAAGATCTATATAGGCTCTCTGAGAGAGGGGGAGAGATAAGCGGGTCTAATGATTCAATGATAGATGACTTCTTACGCCACCTAAAATTACCCCACCTAGACTATAAAGAAGGTGAAGCCCTATTAGCCCCAGTCACTGAGAAAGAGGTCACAAGCATTTTAAACTCTATGCCCCTGGGGAAGAGCCCAGGCCCTGACGGCTTCCAGGTAGGATACTTTAAAAAGTTCTCGAAAACCTTGACCCCTCATCTAACAGCTTGGTGCAATGAACTCCTCACAGGCTCCCAATTGCATAAACAATCCCTTGAAGCCACTGTCACAATCCTCCCTAAACCTGGAAAAGACCCAAAACTTTGTGGTAGCTATAGGCCAATTTCACTCTTAAATGTAGACATCAAGGTTTGGGCTAAATTGTTGGCTACTCGCCTTAGCGCCTTCCTCCCTAAGCTTATCCACCCTGATCAGGCTGGCTTCGTACCACGTAGGGAGGGTAGTCATAACACCTGCAGACTAATAACAGCCATACAATTGGCAATAAAGAAACGCCTTCCTCTGGTCTTGGTGGGTATAGATGCGGAGAAGGCCTTTGACCGGGTGAGTTGGAACTTCATGAAGAAGACATTGCATAAGTTTGGCATCCCAATACAGTTTCAGGAAGCAATAATGACCCTGTACAGTGACCCAAGCGCTCGAATCCGGGTGAATGGCACACTGTTGCCTCCCTTCCCCATAAGGAATGGGACGCGTCAGGGCTGCCCCCTATCCCCTGCCCTCTACATATTAGTTATGGAGACTCTGCTTCAAGCTATCAGAGATCACAGAGGTATCATAGGAATTAGAACTAAAAATGATCCTACGGAATCTACCAATGCAGCTTATGCAGATGACCTACTGGTAATGGTCTCCAACCCGGTCGAGGCCTTCCCGCATTTGTTATCTCTTTTTGATCAGTATGGAAGGGTCTCTAATTTCAAAGTAAACTATTCAAAATCTGAAGCCATGAATGTCTCAGCCCCATCGAAATTGATCCCCCTCCTCAAGTCCACGACACCATTTATTTGGCAGACATGCCATCTATCTTATTTAGGTATTAAGAATCCCTCTGACTTAGATAGACTGTTTCAGCTGAACTATGCATCATTACTGACAGAAGTTCAACAACAACTCCACACATTACGCATTCCATACATCTCATGGATGGGCTGAAAAAACCTATTAAAAGCATTTATTATGCCTAAGATTCTATATGTAATGCAGATGTTGCCTGTCTTCCTTCCCTCCTTTGTCCAACTCAGAAGGTTGTTCAGCATATTTCTATGGGGGAGGGGGGGGGTTGATGCTAGAACAGCACACTGCAGACTGGCACTAAGGAAAAACCAGAGTGGTCTGGCCCTTCCAGATGCCCATCTGTATTATAAAGCCATCCATCTGAAAAGATGGCTACAGGTCCACGTCCCAACCTTCCGTACACTAGGCAACAACCTGGAGATATCCCAACTCACTAGGGTGCAGAGAGCTGTATTGTGGGGGTTGAACTCTTCTTCACTACATTCTCACGTTTTACTCAGAGGTACAGCATTGGTTATTAGGAAACTAAACAAAGACCAATGCCTGCTCCATGTCCCATCCCCAGCTATGCCAGCAGACCTCACACCATTCTCAGTTAGACCCAAGGCAGAACATGTATCCCGCCATGGTATAAATTACATAAATACACTATGGCTGAATTTCTAGATAGAGCATCAGGAGCTCTTCCTGACCATCATCCACTAAACCGTATTCTAACATCTAGCAACTTTATGGACTCCATAGAGTTAAATTCTATTAGTAAACCATTGCTGGACAACAAAAAACATAAAGGTGGAACTGACATGGTTTGAAAAATTACTGAATCTTTTTCTCCCACCAAGTTAATTTCACTGTTACACCTCGCTATGAATACATCAAATCCCATAGGGACGCCATAGTATCTGAGGACATGGGCAACTGAATTAGATAAGGAATTCACTGAAACTGATATTCTCTGCATACATGCACACTCCCACGGCTTCTCGAGGTGTGTTGGGGTACAAGAGCATTCATATAAAGAACTTACGCAATGGTACCAAACCCCCAAGCAATTGTTTCTGATAGGGCTCAGCAGCACGTACCAGTGCTGGAGATGTAAAGAAGATTCAAGCACATTGACACATCTTCTGGTCCTGTCCAAAAATTCACCCATTCTGGGAGAGAATATCAGACATAATCAACAAGGTAACAAATACCTCCATTCTGCTGTCTCCAGAACTGGTGCTTCTCTGGCTTCCCACGCCCGCCTAGTCTCCTTCTAAGAGAAATTTAGCCACTCACCTAATACAGGCGGCGAGGCTACTTATACCGCAGAGATGGCTCAGTGAGGACCCTCTGACAATCTCCCACTGGATAACAAAGGTGGATCAAATATGCCGATTGGAGGAACTAGCGAGCTGGGAGGCCAGACAGCATGAGTGGCATGTAAAGATATGGAGATCATGGTTAACATATAGACTCTCAGCCCTAGAGATCAACTAAAAGCTCCGGTTGAAGGGTTTAACAGGAAAGCCGTACGCCCTTAGACCCCTTACTTTTGGAATTAATACAGCTTTTAGCATACACCAGACTAGTGGTGCCGCTAGCTTTCACTACATCATTCTGCAGTAGATGTCTATGTGCCCAGGAGGGTCTTGTTCACCAAGACCTCTTACCTCTCCCCTCCCTGTTTCCCGTCCCCACATACCCCTACCTACCTTTCCTCACTTCTCTAGACTCCCTATTTACACTAAGTTCAGATGCTCTTTATACTACGTGTCCTTAACCAAGTTTAACAATCTTTCTTGGACCAATAGCCTTGTTGTGTATGCATCTTATGTTATGATCAATACATGGATTGTAATATAACATGATATCTCTGTATGCATTGCAATTGCTTTTGTACCACGTATGCTTATGTTATATACACTAATTTATCTGTTGTGCAATTACTGCAAGGAGTTGGACCCTTTTATGCATCTATTTTTCTGCTCAATAAAAAGAAAATTGACAATACATTGCAGAGAAGTTTTGTATAATAACACTTTTTATGCTTTTCTACCTTGAATTAAACTAAACCTTTAATGTTACGAAATTAAAATTTATATTAATTCACACAAACGCCCCATCCATCTACTCTTGGTCCAGCCCCCGCATCCAATATATGAATCCATTGTGGCCCACGAGTCAAAAAGTTTGCCCACCTCTGGGTTAGTATCTAACAAAAATAATATAAGGAAAGACAACAATTAAACTAGCTAGCTACAGTGTCATTTGTGCCATTACCCTGCAAAGTTGATCTGGAGGAAGGCAGAAACCCCCATGAGGTACCGTACTAGCCAATTTTCCTCATTTTAGAGGAAAACATTTATTAATGGCTTGAATCAAAAGGGGCATAGATGCCTGTGATGAGAACATAGTCCTACCACTTTTCAAATCACTAATCAGACCACACATGGAGTACTGTGTACAGTTCTGGGCTCCTGTGAACAAGGCAGACATAGCAGAGCTGGAGAGGGTACAAAGAAGGGCAACTAAAATAATAACTGGAATGGGGGGACTACAGTACCCTGAAAGATTATCAAAATTAGGGTTATTCACTTTAGAAAAAAGACGACTGAGGGGAGATCTAATTAATATGTATAAAAATATCAGGGGTCAGTACAGAGATCTATCCCATCATCTATATATCCCCAGAACTGTGACGAGGGGACATCCTCTGCGCCTGGAGGAAGAAAGGTTTGAACACAAACATAGAAGAGGATTCTTTACAGTGAGAGCAGTGAGACTATGGGACTCTCTGCCTGAGGAGGTGGTGATAGTGAGTTCAGTAAAAGAGTTCAAGAGGGGTGTATTTCTGGAGTGTAATAATTTTAGCCTATAGCTACTAGAGAGGGGTTGTTGATCCAGGGAGTTATCGGATTGCCTGAATGGAGTCTGGAAGGAATTGGCTTTTACCTCGCAGTTTTTTTTTTTTTGCCTTCCTCTGGATCAACCTGCAGGATAACAGGCCCGAACTGGATGGACAAATGTCTTTTGTCTGGGTTCAGGGCTGAACCCGGACATAAACTCCCCTTCACTCCTTTAGCATGTAGGATAGGAGCATCGGATCATTTCTTTGCTCCAATGGTTCCCCTTGTCCTGACCTGTTTGTTGTGAGCCGGTACCGGGCTTCACAACACTATGACAACACCTGCTCAAGTGGCCTGTACAAAAACCCAGAACAGCGCTATACACCACCATCTTGAGCCAGTGACGTCACCAGGCTCCCTGCTAGGCGGAAGTCTCCCCGCCTACCATAATGTTGTGAAGTTTGGTATGTCACAAGCTCACAACAAACCAGCCTTGCCCTGAATGATGCAGCTCAGGGCAAGGGGAGCATCGGAGAAAGGAAATGCTCCCATGATCCTATCCTATATGCTAAAGGAGTAAAGGGAAGCTTATATCCGGGTTCAGCCCTGAATCCGGACAACCCCTTTGAAGGTGGTCACTAAGGGGCCTTGTCCTAGGGCACTGCCTTTTTAGTCCAAGTTAGTGCTAAAAGTAAGTCCAAGTTAGTGCTAAAAGTAAGCACTGAAGCTCCCTGCCCTGAGATACTTTCTGGTAGCTGAAAGCTTGGAGCAATGATCAGAGACCATAACAAGTAGTGTCTGATCACTGAAAATGCCGGCAACAAGATTTCTCTCTCCTCATCTAAGAGAGGAGAGAGAAAGCCTCCAGCGCAAGGATGGGTCTCCCCAGTATAAAGATCTTGGAAAGTTGGGTCCCAATCCTCCCCCATCTCAAATTTTAGATAACACTATCATGGAGATCATATTCAGTATATTTTCTAAACACAGTCAGGACAGGGGCTGTGTTTCTCTCTGGTCTCAGTGCAGTTGTTTTGGGGGGAGAGAGAGATTAGATTATTGTTCTGACTTTGCACTTCAAATCAATTCATAAACTGTCAGTTCATAACTGTCAATCAGTGGGCCTTCGTTAAAGTCTGTCTATTACTGTCAGTGGGCATCCATTACTAGGAGCCAGTTAGAGTCCATCTGAAACTGTTGGTCAGTAGGCATCTGTTACGGTATGTCCATTACTGTTGCTTTGTGGGCATCCAATACTGGGCGTCTGTTACTGTCGGTCCAAAACTGTCAGCCAGTATGCGTCCATTACTATTCGGCCATTACTGTCCCTTAATACCTGTCGGTCAGTGGGCATCTATTACTGTCAATCAGTGGGTGACAGTTACTAGTCAGTCCCTAACTTTTGGTCAGTGGGCATTCTTTATTTTCCTATATAAACAAAAAATGATCGAGTATAATCCAGTTCCCTTTTAAAGGGAGTCTGTCACCTCCATATGGCCATATACAGTGCTTACATGGCTCTGTAGCACACCTATACAGGATTGTAACGGTACCTTTGTCTTTGTCTTTAGACTTGCACCAGCAGGAAAAACGAAGACAAAAAGGTACTGTTAATTCATATGCAAATGAGCACTTGCAAGTGCCCAGGGGCGGCGTTCAGTGTGTAAGTGCCCAGGCTGCTCTGCCTTCTTTTCACTTTACTCAGGGCAAAGGCAGAGACTGGGGAGGAGTAAAGTGAAAAGAAGGCAGAGCAGCCTGGGCACTTACACACTGAACGCCGCCCCTGGGCACTTGCGAGTGCTCAATTGCATATGAATTAAACTTGGTCTGTTACAATCCTGTGTAGGTGTGCTACAGAGCCATGTAAGCACTGTATATGGCCATATGGAGGTGACAGACTCCCTTTAAAATCAGCAGTTTATTGTAATTATCTAAGGGCTCTTTCACACTTGCGTTGTTTTGTTCCGGGATAGAGTTCCGTCGTCAGGGCTCTATGCCGGAAGAATCCTGATCAGGATTATCCCAATGCATTCTGAATGGAGCGAAATCCGTTCAGGATGCATCAGGATGTCTTCAGTTCCGGACCGGAACGTTTTTTGGCCAGAGAAAATACTGCAGCATGCAAGGCCGGATCCGGAATTCATGCCCATTGAAAGGCATTAATCCGGATCCGGCCTTAACCACCTCAGCCCCCATAGCTTAAACACCCATAATGACCAGGCCACTTTTTACACTTCTGCACTACACTACTTTCACCGTTTATTGCTCGGTCATGCAACTTACCACCCAAATGAATTTTACCTCCTTTTCTTCTCACTAATAGAGCTTTCATTTGGTGGTATTTCATTGCTGCTGACATTTTTACTTTTTTTTGTTATTAATCGAAATGTAACGATTTTTTTGCAAAAAAAAGAAATTTTTCACTTTCAGTTGTAAAATTTTGCAAAAGAAACGACATCCATATAAAAAAAATTCGCTAAATTTATTGTTCTACATGTCTTTGATAAAAATAAAAAAATGTTTGGGTAAAAAAAAAAAATGGTTTGGGTAAAAGTTATAGCGTTTACAAACTATGGTACAAAAATGTGAATTTCCGCTTTTTGAAGCAGCTCTGACTGTCTGAGCACCTGTCATGTTTCCTGAGGTTCTACAATGGCCAGACAGTACAAACACCCCACAAATGATCCCATTTCGGAAAGTAGACACCCTAAGGTATTCGCTGATGGGCATAGTGAGTTCATAGAACTTTATTTTTTGTCACAAGTTAGCGGAAAATGATGATTTATTTTTTTTTTCTTACAAAGTCTCATATTCCACTAACTTGTGACAAAAAATAAAAACTTCCATGAACTCACTATGCCCATCACGAAATACCTTGGGGTGTCTTCTTTCCAAAATGGGGTCACTTGTGGGGTAGTTATACTGCCCTGGCATTTTAGGGGCCCAAATGCGTGCGAAGTAGTTTGAAATCAAAATCTGTAAAAAAAATGGCCGGTGAAATCCGAAAGGTGCTCTTTGGAATGTGGGCCCCTTTGCCCACCTAGGCTGCAAAAAAGTGTCACACATATGGTATTGCCGTACTCAGGAGAAGTTGGGCAATGTTTTTTGGAGTGCCATTTTACATATACTCATGCTGGGTGAGAGAAATATCTTGGCAAAAGACAACTTTTCCCATTTTTTTTATACAAAGTTGGCATTTGACCAAGATATTTATCTCACCCAGCATGGGTATATGTAAAATGACACCCCAAAACACATTGCCCAACTTCTCCTGAGTACGGCAATACCACATGTGTGACACTTTTTTGCAGCCTAGGTGGGCAAAGGGGCCCAAATTCCAAAGAGCACCTTTAGGATTTCACAGGTCATTTTTTACACATTTTGATTTCAAACTACTTACCACACATTAGGGCCCCTAGAATGCCAGGGCAGTATAACTACCCCACAAGTGACCCCATTTTGGAAAGAAGACACCCCAAGGTATTCCGTGAGGGGCATGGCGAGTTCCTAGAATTTTTTATTTTTTGTCACAAGTTAGTGGAAAATGATGATTTTTTTTAATTTATTTTTTATTTTTTTCTTACAAAGTCTCATATTCCACTAACTTGTGACAAAAAATAAAAACTTCCATGAACTCACTATGCCCATCACTAAATACCTTGGGGTGTCTTCTTTCCAAAATGGGGTCACTTGTGGGGTAGTTATACTGCCCTGGCATTTTAGGGGCCCGAATGCGTGAGAAGTAGTTTGAAATCAAAATCTGAAAAAATGGCCGGTGAAATCCGAAAGGTGCTCTTTGGAATGTGGGCCCCTTTGCCCACCTAGGCTGCAAAAAAGTGTCACACATGTGGTATCGCCGTACTCAGAGGAGAAGTTGGGCAATGTGTTTTGGGGTGTCTTTTTACATATACTCATGTTGGGTGAGAGAAATATCTCGGCAAAATTTCTTATACAAAGTTGGCATTTGACCAAGATATTTATCTCACCCAGCATGGGTATATGTAAAATGACACCCCAAAACACATTCCCCAACTTCTCCTGAATACGGAGATACCAGATGTGTGACACTTTTTTGCAGCCTAGGTGGGCAAAGGGGCCCACATTCCTTTTATGAGGGCATTTTTAGACATTTGGATCCCAGACATTTTTTTGGCCCAAGTTAGCGGAATTATTTTTTCTTTTCTTACAAAGTCTCATATTCCACTAACTTGTGTCAAAAAATAAAATCTCACATGAACTTACCATACCCCTCACGGAATCCAAATGCGTAAAATTTTTTAGACATTTATATTCCAGACTTCTTCTCACGCTTTAGGGCCCCTAAAATGCCAGGGCAGTATAAATACCCCACATGTGACCCCATTTTGGAAAGAAGACACCCCAAGGTATTCAATGAGGGGCATGGAGAGTTCATAGAAATTTTTTTTTTTTGCCACAAGTTAGCGGAAATTGATTTTTTATTTTTTTTTCTCACAAGGTCTCCCTTTCCGCTAACTTGGGACAAAAATTTCAATCTTTCATGGACTCAATATGCCCCTCACGGAATACCTTGGGGTGTCTTCTCTCCGAAATGGGGTCACATGTGGGGTATTTATACTGTCCTGGCATTCTAGGGGCCCTAAAGCGTGAGAAGAAGTCTGGAATATAAATGTCTAAAAAATTTTACGCATTTGGATTCCGTGAGGGGTATGGTAAGTTCATGTGAGATTTTATTTTTTGACACAAGTTAGTGGAATATGAGACTTTGTAAGAAAAGAAAAAAAAATTCCGCTAACTTGGGCCAAAAAAATGTCTGAATGGAGCCTTACAGGGGGGGTGATCAATGACAGGGGGGTGATCAGGGAGTCTATATGGGGTGATCACCCCCCTGTAAGGCTCCATTCAGACGTCTGTATGTGTTTTGCAGATCCGATCCATGTATCGTGGATCCGTAAAAAACATACGGACGTCTGAATGGAGCCTTACAGGGGGGTGATCAATGACAGGGGGGTGATCAGGGAGTCTATATGGGGTGATCACCCCCTGTCATTGATCACCCCCCTGTAAGGCTCCATTCAGACATCCGTATGTTTTTGCGGATCCGATCCATGTATCGTGGATCCGTAAAAAACATACGGACGTCTGAATGGAGCCTTACAGGGGGGTGATCAGGGAGTCTATATGGGGTGATCACCCCCTGTCATTGATCACCCCCCTGTAAGGCTCCATTCAGACGTCCGTATGTTTTTGCGGATCCGATCCATGTATCCGTAAAAAAACATACGGACGTCTGGATGGAGCCTTACAAGGGGGTGATCAATGACAGGGGGGTGATCAAGGAGTCTATATGGGGTGATCAGGGGTGATCTGGGGTTAATAAGTGACAGGGGGGGGTGTAGTGTAGTGGTGTTTGGTGCTCTTATTACTGAGCTGCCTGTGTCCTCTGGTGGTCGATCCAAACAAAAGGGACCACCAGAGGACCAGGTAGCAGGTATATTAGACGCTGTTATCAAAACAGCGTCTAATATACCTGTTAGGGGTTAAAAAAAAAAAATCGCATCTCCAGCCTGCCAGCGAATGATCGCCGCTGGCAGGCTGGAGATCCACTCTCTTACCTTCCGATCCTGTGAACGTGCGCGCCTGTGTGCGCGCGTTCACAGGAAATCTCGCGTCTCGCGAGATGACGCATATATGCATGACTGTGCGCAGGGCTGCCGCCTCCGGAACGCGATCCTGCGTTAGGCGGTCCGGAGGCGGTTAAGCTAAACGTCATTTCGGCGCATTACCGGATCCGACGTTTAGCTTTTTCTGAATGGTTACCATGGCTGCCAGGACGCTAAAGTCCTGTTTGCCATGGTAAAGTGTAGTGGGGAGCGGGGGAGCAGTATACTTACCGTCTGTGCGGCTCCCGGGGCGCTTCAGAGTGACATCAGGGCGCCCCACGCGCATGGAGCGCTCTGACGTCATTCTGGAGCGCCCCGGGAGCCGCACGGACGGTAAGTATACTGCTCCCCCGCTCCCCACTACTACTACGGCAACCAGGACTTTAATAGCGTCCTGGCTGCCATAGTAACACTGAACGCATTTTGAAGACGGATCCGTCTTCAAATGCTTTCAGTTCACTTGCGGTGTTACGGATCCAGCGGGCACCTCCGGCAAATAGAGTACACGACGGATCCGGACAACGCAAGTGTGAAAGAGGCCTAAAACACATTCATATTTTCATGATTATAGTAGCAGAATCAAATATGAAACTATCAACCATACTCCTTAAATATATTCCTGATATGAACACCGATGATGATATAGCAATATTGCACTTGAATCCTGGCAGTGAAAATGTTAAATAGCTGTAACTAATGGCAGGACTACATATATAAAAAATGCCTCATTAATATTAACTACAAAGCTATGTAACCTCTAGTCCCCCAAAAACTCTGATAGTATGCCTAACTAGCTATTAATAATCAGCATCATAACGAGGAACCATGCAACTAACACCCTAAAATGTAAAAAATACTGAATAACACATACCGAATGAGGAGTGGAGATGGCATACCCCCTCAACGCACGTTTTGCATGATGCTACCTCAAGAGAACCTTTATTTTCCGATCAACAGTCGGTCAGTGGGCATTCATTGTTGTGCATTTCTGTAGGTCACTGGTCGTCCGTTACTAGGCATCCAGCTGTAACGGTCGAACA